>NC_092179.1:7764420-8064420 GCF_045791955.1 Oncorhynchus clarkii lewisi | reverse complement strand
AGTCTCCCACCTCAGCTGTAGATCTCTGCAGTTCATCCAGAGTGATCATGGGCCTCTTGGCTGCATCTCTGATCAGTCTTCTCCTTGTATGAGCTGAAAGTTTAGAGGGACGGCCAGGTCTTGGTAGATTTGCAGTGGTCTGATACTCCTTCCATTTCAATATTATCGCTTGCACAGTGCTCCTTGGGATGTTTAAAGCTTGGGAAATATTTTTGTATCCAAATCCGGCTTTAAACTTCTTCACAACAGTATCTCGGACCTGCCTGGTGTGTTTCTTGTTCTTCATGATGCTCTCTGCGCTTTTAACGGACCTCTGAGACTATCACAGTGCAGGTGCATTTATACGGAGACTTGATTACACACAGGTGGATTGTATTTATCATCGTTAGTCATTTAGGTCAACATTGGATCATTCAGAGATCCTCACTGAACTTCTGGAGAGAGTTTGCTGCACTGAAAGTAAAGGGGCTGAATAATTTTGCACGCCCAATTTTTCAGTTTTTGAGCTGTTAAAAAAGTTTGAAATATCCAATAAATGTCGTTCCACCTCATGATTGTGTCCCACTTGTTGTTGATTCTTCACAAAAAAATACAGTTTTATATCTTTATGTTTGAGGCCTGAAATGTGGCAAAAGGTCGCAAAGTTCAAGGGGGGCGAATACTTTCGCAAGGCACTGTATATGTAACAGAAATACTGCCCATCTCTGCCTGTGTATATGGCCAAGTTATCGTTACTCACTGTGTATTTATTCCTTGTGTTATTGTCTTTCTCTCTGCATTGTTGGGAAGGGCCCGTAAATGAGCATTTCACCGTTAGTCTACACCTGTTGTTTACGAAGCGTGTGACAAATGTATGTAGTGTATATATATATATATATATATATATATATATATATATATATATATATATATATATATATATATACACACACTACATACATACATTTGTATACACTACATACGCATCATACATTATATATATATATATATATATATATATATATATATATATATGTATATATGTATATATGTGCATGAAAGGACTCCTACTCTAGTTGACACGGGACAACAATAAGTTCATCACCTAGTTTTTGTTTTTCAGTAATATATTGGCCCGTACTGTACAATGATCTCTGTTGAATTCCATTTATCAGGAAGTACCCGGTGAGGATGGGGAGCGTCTACACCACCAGGACAGCCCGGGCTAAATGGCAGTCTCTGGAGAGACGCATCACTGACATCATCATGCAGAGGCTGACCATCTCCAACATGGAGGCTGATATGAACCGCCTCCTCAAGGTAAAATAAACCCACTGTAGTTTTACTGTATTACTACTGTAGTACTACCAGTTCTACTGTATTCCTATCAGACTGATGCCAACATGGTTCTCTGTCAGTGGAAAAAGGCAAAAACCGACAGGGGAGTATATACAGACTTATCATTGTTGCCGTTTTGGCTACTCTCTTAGAATTAAGGGTGACTCAAGGAACCCTGGAGATTCTCAAGGAACTCAGTTCCTCAGTGAACCATTGCAGTCAATGGGTTCATATTTGCACCATTGGTTAGTTGAGTAGTTCTTGAATGATTCAATTTAGCTGGGGAACCTGGGGAACCTTTTTATCGGCATGTGTAGAGCACTTGGAATTTATTTTCCCGCTGGATTTATTCTGCTGCCAAACTCAGAAGAAGAGGAACATTGTGTTTTGGCCGATGGCTTTATAGGATAGCAAGCAACTTGTAAACAATTACCCCATTCCTAAGTACCATTTTAATAGCAATGTTGAATAATACTCTCACGCCTCCTGTTTTAATTCCGAAAAGTTTCTTGTGATGGTAATGCCATGTGTTTTTGATGATACTTATTAGGTGTTGGCTTAGGTTGCTAGCTAGCTACAGTATCTTTAACCTAGCCAACACTTTCAAAAATGCTTGGTTGTTTGGATGACCCAATTGCTGGGTTGCAGGCATTTGGGTCACTAAGTCGAGTTGTTTTCTTTAAAACGGGCCAGGTTGGGTTGTTGATGCTGGGTTATCAAGATGCGAAGACTGCAGAGCGTGGCTTAGTAAGGTGGTTGCTTCAGATAGTTATTTTTGGCCACCCGTGGGAAGAAACATAATTTCCGTTCCTCTTTTCTGTTGTATTGTCGTCTCATGTTAAAGTTGAACACGGATAGTCTTGTAGCTTCAATTAGGTTTACAGATGTGTGTGAGTTCCTCACGAGCATATAGACGGGTTGGTTGTTTTGTAAACAAAACCAATGGGTACGCAACTATGCGGCAAAACGGACGGGGTTGTTGTTGACAACATGTCAACTATCTTTAGTCTCCAATGTTTATTGAAAACATAAATAAATGTGTCTAACGAGCACATGTTGTCTCTCAAACACATAGTTACAGTTGTTGGTTAGCTAGCTAGTGAATTTTAGAAATATTAGCATAGGCGTGAAATCAGTCGAAACACCTCAAAACAAGACATGGTATCAAGAACAAGATGAAACTAGCTGAAGCAAGCCATCTATGATTTCCAACACGGAGGCTCTCTTGCCGTCCAGAGTCACAACCACACACCGCCTTCTGCCCCATTGAAGCGCACCCCTTGTTTTTGTGACGTTTTAGCCCGTCTATATGCAAATCCTAATGTTACTACTTTATGACTACTTTGTTATCGTTGCTTCCGGGTGACTGTCATGGCTCTACAGTGCCTTCAGAAAGTATTCACCCCCTTGACTTTTTACACATTTTTAAAATTGATTGAATTTAGATTTTGTATTACTGATCTATACGCAATACCCTATAATGTCACAGTGGAATTGTGTTTTCAGAAATGCTTAGAAATTCATTTAAAAAAATCTAAGCTGAGGCCTCCCGAGTGGCGCAACGGTCTAAAGCACTGCATCGCTAGAGGCGTCACTACATACCCAGGCTCAATCCCGGGCTGTGTCACAACTGGCTAAGATTGGGACTCCCATAGGGCGGTCCGGGTTAGGGGAGGGTTTGGCCAGGGGGGCTTTACTTGGCTCATCGTGTTCTAGCGACTCCTTGTGGCGGGCCCGGGCACTTGTAGGCTGACCAGGTGAACAGTGTTTTCGCCAATACATTGGTGTGGTTGGCTTCTGGGTTAAGCAGACAAGTGTTTGGCGGGTCATGTTTCGGAGGACCCATGACTTGACCTTCGCCTCCCGAGCCCGTTGGGGAGTTGCAGCGATGAGACAAGATTGAAAAAGGGGACAAAAATGAAAAGCTAAAATGTCTTGAGTCAATAAGTATTCAACCCTTTTGTTATGGCAAGCCTACAGTTCAGGAGGAAACATTTGCTTAACAAGTCACGTAATAAGTTGCATGGACACACTCTTTGGGCAATAATAGTTTTTAACATTATTTTAAAATTACTACCCCATCTCTGTACTCCACACATACTATTATTCGTAAGGTCCCTCAGTCTAGCACCAAGAGGCCAATAGTGATTTTAAAATAATGGCTGTGAGAGGAGATAACTGAGGATGGATCAACAACATTGTAGTTACTCCACAAAACGAACAAAAATGACAGAGTGAAAACAAGGAAGCTTGTACAGAATAAAAGTATTCCAAAACATGCATCCTGTTTGCAATAAGGCACTAACGTAATACTGCAAAAAATGTGGCTGCAATAATGGAGCTGTGAGTTGGGAAGCAGGTGCAGGTGAAACATTTAATAAAACAACAAAAATAGTAACAAGACATTTACATAAGGCTACACGCCGGTACAAAAAACAATACCAACTGGTGAGAAAACATAAGGGAGAGACATATAAAGGGGAGGAAATGATGAAGGTAATGAAGTCCAGGTGTGAATCATAATGATTAACAGGTGCGTGTAATGATGCTGGCCAGGTGTGCGTAATGACGAATCCCAGGACCGGTGGTTAGGACTCTGGCGACGCCGTACGCAGGAGGGCAGGAGCAGGAGAAGATGTAACAGTGGCAAAGAAATGAACTTTTTGTCCTAAATACAAAGCGTTATGTTTGGGGCAAATCCAACAATGCACATGACTGTGTACTACTTTTCATATTTTCAAGCATGGTGGTGGCTGCGTCATGTTATGGGTATGCTTGTCATCGGCAGAGGCTAGGGAGTTTTTTGGGGGTAAAATAAATGGAATAGAGCTAAGCACAGGTAAAATCCCAAAGGAAATATTGGTTCAGTCTGCTCTCCTACAGACACTGGGAGACAAATTCACCTTTCAGCAGGACAACTACCTATAACACAAGGCCAAATACAGTGCCTTGCGAAAGTATTCGGCCCCCTTGAACTTTGCGACCTTTTGCCACATTTCACGCTTCAAACAAAGATATAAAACTGTATTTTTTTGTGAAGAATCAACAACAAGTGGGACACAGTCATGAAGTGGAACGACATTTATTGGATATTTCAAACTTTTTTAACAAATCAAAAACTGAAAAATTGGGCGTGCAAAATTATTCAGCCCCCTTAAGTTAATACTTTGTAGCGCCACCTTTTGCTGCGATTACAGCTGTAAGTCGCTTGGGGTATGTCTCTATCAGTTTTGCACATCGAGAGACTGACATTTTTTCCCATTCCTCCTTGCAAAACAGCTCGAGCTCAGTAAGGTTGGATGGAGAGCATTTGTGAACAGCAGTTTTCAGTTCTTTCCACAGATTCTCGATTGGATTCAGGTCTGGACTTTGACTTGGCCATTCTAACACCTGGATATGTTTATTTTTTAACCATCTTCCCTGTCCCTGCTGAAGAAAAGCAGGCCCAAACCATGATGCTGCCACCACCATGTTTGACAGTGGGGATGGTGTGTTCAGCTGTGTTGCTTTTACGCCAAACATAACGTTTTGCATTGTTGCCAAAAAGTTCAATTTTGGTTTCATCTGACCAGAGCACCTTCTTCCACATGTTTGGTGTGTCTCCCAGGTGGCTTGTGGCAAACTTTAAATGACACTTTTTATGGATATCTTTAAGAAATGGCTTTCTTCTTGCCACTCTTCCATAAAGGCCAGATTTGTGCAATATACAACTGATTGTTGTCCTATGGACAGAGTCTCCCACCTCAGCTGTAGATCTCTGCAGTTCATCCAGAGTGATCATGGGCCTCTTGGCTGCATCTCTGATCAGTCTTGTCCTTGTATGAGCTGAAAGTTTAGAGGGACGGCCAGGTCTTGGTAGATTTGCAGTGGTCTGATACTCCTTCCATTTCAATAGTATTGCTTGCACAGTGCTCCTTGGGATGTTTAAAGCTTGGGAAATCTTTTTGTATCCAAATCCGGCTTTAAACTTCTTCACAACAGTATCTCGGACCTGCCTGGTGTGTTCCTTGTTCTTCATGATGCTCTCTGCGCTTTTAACGGACCTCTGAGACTATCACAGTGCAGGTGCATTTATACGGAGACTTGATTACACACAGGTGGATTGTATTTATCATCATTAGTCATTTAGGTCAACATTGGATCATTCAGAGATCCTCACTGAACTTCTGGAGAGAGTTTGCTGCACTGAAAGTAAAGGGGCTGAATAATTTTGCACGCCCAATTTTTCAGTTTTTGATTTGTTAAAAAAGTTTGAAATATCCAATAAATGTCGTTCCACTTCATGATTGTGTCCCACTTGTTGTTGATTCTTCACAAAAAAATACAGTTTTATATCTTTATGTTTGAAGCCTGAAATGTGGCAAAAGGTCGCAAAGTTCAAGGGGGCCGAATACTTTCGCAAGGCACTGTATAAACCTGGAGTTGCTTATCAAGACAACATTGAATGTTGCTGAGTTGTCTAGTTACAATTTTGGCTTAAATCCGCTTGAACATCTATGGCAAGACTTGAAAATGGCTGTCTAGCAATGATCAACAACCAAGTTGACAGAGCTTGAAGATTTTTTTCAATAATAATAAGCAAATATTGTCAAATCCAAAGTAAAAGTGTAAAGCTCTTAGAGACTTACCCAGAAAGACTGACAACTGTAATCACTGCCAAAATGTATTCTAACATGTATTGACTCAGGGGGTTGAATGCTTTTCTAGTCAAGATATATCAGTGTTTTATTTTCCATTACCTACATTTTTTGTTTTTTTGATTTTTAGTATTTTGTCTGGACAAAAAAATGACAAAGAAAATTACAATTAAATCAATTTCGATCCCACTTTGTAACACAACAAAATGTGAAAAAAAGTTGTGTGAATACCTTCTGAAAGCAGCGTATGTAATCAGAAATGTTAATATTATATTCAGAGGGATCACTCCAGATCCAAGGGGAAATTCAGCGTTTGTGCAGGTCCCCAGGACATCAGGAGGTGGCATCAAAACCAACCGCTAGATAGAAGGGGGAAAAAAGGGCGGGAAAAACACTGGGATTGAACACGCTGTCTACAGAGCCGGAGGCTTAGACTACTCCGCCATCTGTCTACAACGGTTAAGCAAGTCCATTCGGGATGAATGCCTAAAGTTTTAACCCTATCCCCAACCTTAACTTAACCAGTCATAATGAATGCCTAAACTTATCCCTAGAGTTGTTTCTATGTGCCTTAATTTACCACGTTTGTCACAGATCACCAGGAGATGGAGTCAGTTTACTCATCAAAAATAGACGCTGACATAAAGTCAGGCTGTGATATCTTGTTGTTATATCAGAATATGCAATATGCATAAACATTTAAGGAACATTTCACTTTGTTGTGTACAAACTTTATATGATGAACAGGAATGACATTTACTCTTACAGGTGGCCAAAAATAAATGTCTGAAAGCCACTCCTCCAATAAGCCACGTCTCCAATCTTCTATATTATTAAAAAGGTGAAGAAATGTATCTGTCCCATCACAAAAACGTTCCTGTTTGAACCTTTACACAGGCAGCCCAGTATCAGCGTATAAGTGTCAATCTGTGACACTTAAGCGAAAAGATATGGCTCACGTCACAGGGGTTCCTCAAATAACCTTTTCAGAGGGGTTCCTCGAGGAACCTTTGTGACCTGGAAAGGTTCCCCCTGTGTGTCAATTTTTAGAACCCCAACAGGTTCCTCCAAGTTCCGTTACTTCTAAGATCGTAGAGCAATAGGTAGAAAGGAATGCAATTTGGAGACAATTTTATTATAACTCCATCTCTCTCCCTCCCTCCCTGCCTCTTACAGCAACGTGAGGACCTGACCAAGCGAAGAGAGAAGGTGTCTCGTAAGAGGGAGAAGATCGCCACAGAGGGGACCGACACGGACCGAAGCATCCAGTCTTTGAACGAGGAGATAGACGCCCTGGCGGCCAACATCGACTACATCAACGACAGCATCGCTGACTGTCAGGCCAACATCATGCAGATGGAGGAAGCGAAGGTTCGCTGACGCCAACACGCACATTTTCTGCAGGAAATTGACGCCTTCTAGTTTCTTAGTACAGCTGACGCCAGCACACACATTTTCTTCATAACCGTTATTATGACTGACTGTGATGTTGTTGGGATGCAGGAGGAGGGAGACACAGTGGAGGTGATCAGCTCCTGTAACCTATCAGAAGCCCGCTTCCTGCTTGATCACTTCCTGCACATGGCCATCAACAAGGTAACTACAGTACACCTTCCCCTACTGAGTTCTCTCGACCTTTCGATTAAGCGGCATTCGGGGTATTGTAAATCTACCAACTTTATACCTTTTTTAAAACACTATGTTTATTATAGAGTTAAACATACGCGTCTGCTGTTCTGTGGGCTAAATGTCACAACACTCTGTTGATGTCAGTATGGCATTTACGTGTGTTTGTCATGTATGATTTTACTGGTACGTTCATCTCCCAGGGTCTGCAGGCGGCCCAGAAGGATTCCCAGGTGAAGATGATGGAGGGCAGGCTGAAGCAGACAGAGATCAACAGCGCCACTCAGAACCAGCTGCTGTTCCACATGCTGAAGGAGAAAGCTGAACTCAACCCTGAGCTGGACGCTCTGCTGGGCAACGCACTGCAAGGTATAGATAGGCTCAGTGGTATAAACACGCTGCTTTTCAGTTCTTCATTTTTTTGGCTACACTTCATTTTACAGTCCACTGTGTTATCTGACATTCACAACATGTCTCCCACATTGTTTTTCTTTCGGATTCAGTAAAACATGTACCATGACGTATTATCTTAGTAAATAGCCTACAAGTAAAATACCCACTGAAACGGGACTGTAAAATGAAGTGTCTCCATTCTTTTAGCTTTTGTTTGACTTTGATTTCTTTGTTTTTTTCCCCCTGTTTGTTCACCCTGAATTCAAACAGAGATAGGTTACCTAGTGGTGGGTAAGTAACAGACACCAGACTGACTGATCCCAGTGACCATGGGTCTCCCCTAAAGCCCCTCCTCCCTCTAAAACTCCCCTTTAAGACTAACCTGAGAACGTAACTTTGCCATGAGGTGCATGAGGTGGTATGTTGCCCCCTGTCTCCCACTTCCCTGTCTGACCCTCTCCATCCTCTGTGTCGATGTCTAGCTTTCTCCTGTTCAGCGGACTCATTCAGGAAGATCTGAAATTTAAGAATAGGCATTAGCTTAAACCCTGGCCCCCACGCAAACCTGAAGTTCAGGCCTTAACTAGAGTACTACTCCAACCACAACATTTACTAAGTTACCCTCCATAAAATGAAAACGTCAGTATACTATACTTTTGACCTCCTTCTGACCCCTGATGTATTTAACCTGACCTCTGAACTTTGAACCCTGTACCTTAAAGCTCTTTGAATTCAAACTATTGTTTTGCTGCTGCTGCCGCATTAGTTTGAAAACGACGTTTATTTTGTTTGTGATATCCAGACTGTAGATGTGCTTTGAAAGTGATCGCCCTCTAACAGTTTAAATAGTAAAGTAACACAAGTTTAGTGCTTGTAATGGGATATTTGAAAACATGCTGTGAAGCCACAGCTACCCCATGTCCGACCATGCAGTAACTGAGGCATGTTGTGTATCTGAGGGTCCAGCGTAACAAGGTGTGCCGTATGGTTCTGTCCTCAAGCAGAGAACGGAGATGACAGCAGTAGTGATGAGTCCTCTACCGCCAGCCCAGCCACAGAGGGAAGGTAAAAAAACAACAACATTTGACTCAGACAAGATCATGAGGATATTAAATATTGAATTTCATCACTTAAAGCTGGAATCCTTAATGGGGAAACTGCCACATCCCTTTGCAATATTACAAAAACAAAGAAGCTACTGCAAACAACGGACACAGTTTTTTCCCCCTCGGACATCATTGTACGCGCAATAGAACAGCAGAATATGTACAGCGTTTTTTTTTTTAACCACGTCGGGCCGCGTTCCTCGCCTCCAGTTTGTCAACTAAACAAAAACAATAACAGTGGCTGTGGGTTGGACAGTGGCGCTGTTTCTGCGGATTCCACCTTTAAATGTATGATTGTGCTTTATTTGGGTCGTCCATCAACCTACTTATCAATAAGACTATGAGTAAGATATTTTTAAATAGGAATTTGCTCTTAACTGACTTGCCTAGTTAAATAAAGGTTAAATAAAATAAACATGTCAATTGCCCCTCCGTCTTTGCTTCAGCTCATTGGCCTCTGACCTCCTGAAGCTGTGTGGAGAGGCCAAACCTAGGAAGGTACAGTCGTCTACCGTACTTTCACACGTAAAAGCATTTCTCTAAACGCCATTTTAATTACATTTTCATGAAGTCTAAAATAAAGGAGTTACTGATAAGCACTTTGAGACAAATGCTATTTGCAAAACACTCTTTATGAATGGTTATGTTATTGATTGATTGATTGATTGGATCGATCCCACTACCACAGGCACGCAGAAGGACAACCACGCAGATGGAGCTGCTGTATGCCGGGAGTGGTGAATTTGACTTCTCTGCACCCCTGCTACCCCCGACAGACGCCCAGGAAGGGACAGGGGACATGGGGACAGTAGCAGGACATCTCAGGGACAGGGAACTCACTGTGTCCCCCTCAGCACTGTCCTCCCGGATAGCTGGACTGTAAGTCCTTATGTTGGTCAAATGTCTTTGTGTTTCGTTTTTTAAAGCTATAGTACAGGAAATACAGTGAGATACTTGCGGAGTAAATCCTTACCTACTGAGCGTGAATTTGACCGGTCAGGCTTCACACCTTAACCGTGTTGTTGTTGAAAGTGCATCGGCACGAAAAGGATAGAATGTTTAACTTGACCCGGAATGCATTGTAACCTTCAGTGATGTGTGTGACTCCAGCTGATCATCCGGTGCACATCACTTCAACTGTTCATGTCGCTGGCCTGTCTGTCTCTGTGTTGTGTAGATCTGGAGCCTGGTCTTCGATGGGAGCTGAGAGGAGATCACTGGAGCGCTCGCCTCTAACACGCAGGAGGATGCTAGAGAAGGGAGGACATCCCCCTTTAGACGTCAAGGAACACACACCTATGGACCCCAAGGGTCACCCGGCGAGAGAGACAAAGTCGCACATACCCACGCCCACGCCCACGGCCACAGAGAAGACCAAAATCACAGACACCAAACCAACGTAAGAGCCACACCACTTCACAATGTTTGCCACGTGTGTCATGTTCGTATGACGTCACGATGGTCATAGTTGTACCTACTTCTTGTGTTTCACTCGGGGCTCCCCTTCCACCCCCCCCCCCCCCCCACCCCCCCCACACACACACACACACACACACACACACACACACACAGTTCGGGAACCACTGTCCTAACAGACTTGACACATTGTCTTTTGTCCCTGTTATCCTGTTATAGAGGGGTGGTCAACCCTGTGTCATCCCCTAAGATCAGCCATGCTGCCAGGCTACAGTGTGTCCATGTGGCTGAGGGACACACCAAACCTGTCATGTGTGTCGACTGCACTGATGACCTGCTCTTCACTGGCTCTAAAGGTACAGCTCTCTAGTTCTATAATGTTCGGAAACAAAAAAACAACCCTTGACCTCTAAACCATGACCCCTAGAGACTTCTCACATCTGAAATGCTCACATGAGTGTAAGTCATATTATTTGGTATTAGCTTCGTCTAGCTCTCTGGTGTGGTTGATGGTGTTTCTGCCGTATTGAACACTCATCGTTGCCCCTAACTATTGACTTCTAACCCCTGTGTGTGTGTGTGTGTGTGTGTGTGTGTGTGTGTGTGTGTGTGTGTGTGTGTGTGTGTGTGTGTGTGTGTGTGTGTGTGTGTGTGTGTGTGTGTGTGTGTGTGTGTGTTGCCAGATCGTACGTGTAAGGTGTGGAACCTGGTGACTGGTCAAGAGATCATGTCTCTGGGAGATCATCCCAGCAGTGTGGTGTCTGTTAGATACTGTTCCAGCCTGGTCTTCACTGTCTCCACCGCTTACATCAAGGTCTGGGACATCCGAGACTCCGCCAAGTGCATACGCACACTCACGTGAGTAAATATAGATACAAACACCAAGAGTATATGTTTACACCTCTAGTAAGAAACCGAAGACTTTCGTTATGTCAAAAGTTGGAGTTGAGCTTGCCAGTTCCTTTTTCAACACATTCTAGGAGATTCTAGCACATTCCAACACAGCCCAGGGAACTTCAGATTCTTAATTTGCTACTTGAAAAAAGTACTTTTACACAATGTCATTCCCATTGACATGGTATTGACAGCGTGTGTGTGTGTGCGTGCGTGTGTGTCGCAGGTCATCGGGCCAGGTGAGTACAGGGGACAGCTGTGTGTCTCTCAGGTCCCTGTCCATCCCTCCAGGAGAGAACCAGATCAACCAGATTTCTCTGAACCCCACGGGATCCTACCTCTACTCCGCCTCGGGCAACTCAGTCCGCATGTGGGACCTCAGGAAGTAAGAATGGAGAGAGTAGTTGAATATCGTGTTTAGTTTAAGTAAGGACTGGAGGTGGCACAAAATGAAGATGAAAGGAGAGGAATTGTGTACACTAAAACAGGCACAGGTTGCTGAATGTAGCGAAGAAAAGATAGATAGTGAACGCTGAATCATTTCTCCCAAGTATGATCTTTAGTTGTACCGAGGACTCCTAGATCTGAACTCTTCCTGACCCTTGAACTCTGACCTTGTGCTCTAGGTTTGTGTCTACTGGGAAGCTGACGGGTCACCTGGGCCCGGTCTTGTGTCTGACCGTCGACCAGTTGGGCAACGGTCAAGACATGGTCCTAACGGGGTCCAAGGACCACACCCTGAAGATGTTTGAGGTGACAGAGGGTGTCCAGGGCAGCATTGTGTCCTGTCACAACTTTGATCCGCCACACCAGGAGGGTATCGTCTCTCTGGCTGTTCAGGGGGACAGCCTCTACAGCAGCTCCAGAGACTACTGCATCAAGAAGTGGGACCTGTCCCGGAAACGACTAGTACAGGTGGGACCTATTGGACACTAGCTGTATATACTGTACTGCTAGTACCTGAAAGAAGACAAGGCTCTCAGAAACACACAATCAGCTGATAGCTGCGAGTTTCACATTGCAATGTTGCTTTGTAAGCATCAAGTGTTGTTTTGTTGAATTGTTTTTGCTAGCTGCAACATTATCATCATTGTAAGACCAGTAGTGGTAGTAAACAAAATCTATTGTCCCAAGGAGTTAACAGTTTGTAGCCCTGTTTTGACCTAGTGTGTACTTGCTTCCTCCACAGCAGGTGGCGAGTGCCCACTCTGACTGGGTAAGTGCGCTGGGTGTGGTGCCAGGGTGCCCGGTAGTGCTGAGTGCAGACAGGGGAGGTCTGCTGAAGCTGTGGCACGCTGATACCCTGGCACCGCTTGGAGACCTGAGGGGACACGACAGCCCTGTGAATGGACTGGCTACCAACAGCAGCCAGCTATTCACTGCCTCAGAGTGAGTTTAACACCTAACCCTAACATCACCCTTGAATGCCATAGGAGCCTGCAGCGACATCTCACGGCAAACCTGAGCATAACCCCTACCTTCAGAGAATATCTCCTAACTATGACCATGATCCAGATCATACCCTGACCCTAACCCTCTGAGTAAATCAACCCACTGTTACTATAATAACAAAGTCATCATTTAACCTGAGAGAGAGATAATCAAACCTCTGATACACATGTTGAACCAGTGATTTCATGTTCTTTCTTGTGTGACAGTGACCGGACGGTGAAGATTTGGCAAGCAAAGGGTTCTTTGGAGGAAGGCATCCATTGACACTGAGAAGGAGACCTCTGGACTGTGACTGGACACAGTGCTGTGGATCTACTAGATCACTCTGGATCTACTACAGCCCTAGGGATCTATTGCTGCCTGCTGGATCTACTACTCAATCTACTTACTGCTGCTCTGCACAATGATCCATGGATGGAGGACCTCCAAGCTGGCCACAGGGCAGAAGACCAGCCCAGACACACCGATGACCCATTGAGTTCACCAACGTAAGACATTCCGTCAACAAGGCTGGAGGAGAGTAGCACAACAGTCATGGAATTCACCTGAAGAATTGTGAAACTCCAGTGTAATGCCCATGTTTCTGTCTCAAGCTGTATCCTATCATATCGTAGAGGAATCTTCTGCTACAGAGCGTGTAATCATCTCTCTGTGTCAGGAGGGGTCTTTTAATAAGGCCCTATGGAGGTTGGTCTTACTTCAGCTGTTACTGCCAAACCCTATGGGAGACTCATAGAGTCTCAGTGGGGAATAGCACAGTGAACTAGTGGTGTGGGACGGTGTGGCTGATCTCTGCTACAGAAACAAAGTTCAATGTGGGTGTGTTGTCGTCATACTACAAATGCGATTGTGGAGGTTCAGCTCAACCCAATTCAAGTGTTGCTTTTAATGCAGATTGTGTGTGTGACCAAATTACACACCTTCTTCTGTGATAGTCAACGGGCTGTGATGAGTATCTTTAGCCAATGCATTCCGTTTTACTTGCCTGTGCACAGTACAGTACCTCTGCAGTGGTCTTACTCTCTTTGCATCATGCAAGTACATTCAAACCTCAAACTACGAAAATGGCCTGTCAAAATGTTTGCATTTATGTGTGTTTTCACGGCGACTTTGAAACCTCCAAAGTTCTGATCTTCCATTTCTTGTTGTATCCAATGGCCTTCTTCAATCGTTTCAGAGCCCAAGTAAAGGGAGGTTACCTGTGCACAGGCGTATGCACTATCTCAAATCAACTCAGTTTATTGGTTGTATCCACGGATTTGCAGTGCATTAATACCTAGTAATAAAAAACATCTGAGTTAGTTTTCCTGTGCCCACGTACGCCCTTCCCCCAATCTGATTCAGGAACGGGCGGAACAGAATATAACAAAACTCTAGAGGTGTGTGTTATTATCAGTGCCTGTCAATCTTATACTGGAGATAGTACAGTATCACAACCTAATCTGTGTGGACTAGCCCAGGATCCCTAGATTGGGATGACATAGGTTATATGACCCCATCTTTATGTAAATAAGAATCTGTTTTTCTTCCTCGTGGACATCTTGTGCACAAATTCCGAATTTCTAGTGATTCTAATGTCAGATGCGGTGTGGAAATAAATTGCATCTGTCAAAAACAACATGAACTGTTATGTCTTTCAACGTGGAGATGTGTGTTGCCATGATGCCACCAATTGGTGTCAGTATGATACAGTAAGTATCACATTAGGAAACATGACACGGTTTCAAAACAGAGTTTCACTAACTTGGGTGCGGGAGATTTGTTTTCCTTCCTCCTGTCCTTCAGATAGGTATTCAGTCTTTAGCCATTTTTAATGTGTTGCAGGAAAATGATTCTATCCCATGTCCATGAACCAATCTCCTTGACAGGAGATAGCACAGGTGGGATTGCAAATGTTCACAAACGCATGCAAAGCAACCTACTTTCTAAGCGTATATATTTGGTTGGGTCTTTTGCTCATTTGTTCGCAGCAAAGATAAAAAAAACATTGCAAGAATTCCATAGGCAAATATCCTAGTTCCGAGGTATAATCGGTGAGCATGGTAAGAACCATACAATATGCTCTCCATACCTGTGAATGTCACATGTGTGCCTACCTACAGTATGCATGTGACCCAACATATGTGGGCTCATCGCGGGTCGCTGGTCACGTCGGCACACAGGTGACCGACATTGTATACATGTATTGAGGGGGAACTACGATGACATCCTTATCTTTTCCCATTAGCTTCTTTCTCCTTTTGATAGCACTGCAAGGTGGAATCATCATGCTCCTTTACGTAGTTCCGTACATCCCCTGAAGAAGAGAAGTGATGGGAATGAATCGGTATTTAACATACAACAACTGGGGCATCAGAGTTTCATGTGTACAATAAGAACAGAACAATCTCTTGCACCTTTAAGCACTGCATTACTTCGGTACCACGGACTATTTCCATGTCTAAACACTGTTCCAGACACCACAAGCTACTGTATATTTAATAAAATGTGGCCCAGCCATATAAAGTTAAGTCGGTGTTCCTAAAACAACCAGGATTCCTAATGCACTGTCAGCACAATCTGACATAGTGTATTGGTCACATTATTTCTCTATCAATGATTATTTCCATTTTAAAAACGCTGAACATCAGAGTTCTTAATTAAAACAACCAGGATTCTTACTGCACTGTCAAGCATATTCTGATAAGGTTTCTTGGTCTGTTCTCTGTTTCTCAGATATCTAACATTCGTTATCCCAAGCTAACAGCAGGACCCAGACGGTACTCGTACAGTTTCATGGTAAATCGATGTACACACCGACCTCAATAACGTCTCGTGGGATAAGATCCCAAGCTAACAGCAGGGGGATTCTGTCATAGGGATTATGTGACTGGCTACTCGTACAGTTTCATGGTAAATCGATGTACACACCGACCTCAATAACGTCTACGTGGGATAAGAGTTCCTGTCTGGGGGTTATTCTTAGCTCAACCTATATGGGTTTGTCAGGGGGATTCTGTCATAGGGATTATGTGACTGGCTACATTCATCCAATATCTCTCTCTCTCTCTGTGTGTGTGTGTGTGTGTGTGTGTGTGTGTGTGTGTGTGTGTGTGTGTGTGTGTGTGTGTGTGTGTGTTGACCCTGTGAATCATTGCTTGAATCATCTCTTCAGTGTCTGTAGATATTTCTACAATACTCTTTTCTTTCCCTGTCGAGTCACAGGATGTGTAATTTGGCTTTGGAATAAAGGGTTGACCAAGAGAGGGAGTAAGATAGCTTGATTAGACTGAGAAACAGTGAGAGGGTCGATACCACATATAGCAACGCTTACCTCACATACAGGGAATAATGTTCCATTTCGGACACAGCCAGAGTGTGTTTCCTGGCATCTGCTGGGGGAGGATCAAGAGACTTGGGAGGATGGAGCGAGGGACGAGAAGAATAAGGGAAGAAATGTCAGGGAGATATTCTGCCCCTCAGTACACAGATCATGGGTTATGATGAGGGGCATTTCCATCGAAAAGGACCCATGAGCACCAATATGTGAAGTTCATAGGAGTATATCAAATTGGGTGTCAAATGAAAGAGTCTATGTTTTGGGGAAATTAAGGCATAGATATATTTTTCAACAATTTTCCATCTAAAAAATGTGGCATAATAAAAGGTTTTATTTCTGGATAAACAGATGGAAAAGGGGTCTTAAACATCTACCAGAAAAAGTCTTAAACGATATTAGAAATACATCAAAACACAATAATGTCGATGTATAGACCCTTGCCAACTCATATCAACCCTTATATTTAGTATTGGAGAAATGGTTTACCTTCTGTAAGTTTAAGAAATAATGTCTTGTGCCTTGTAGTTCCGTTACCCAAAACCCTCATACTTATCTTGAATATATTTTCTAATTTCTCTCCCTCATGATGAGGGAGGATAATGAAAGTTCACAGAAGTAACAAGCAAGGGTAGACTTACCAATTAATTAAAATGATTTTACTGATATCAATTTTGTTTATGAATTATTAAGTTATTAAAACTCGTCATTCGGTTACTAAATTGGTAATGGAATTACCCAAAAATCACTAACGAAATGACTGAAGCTGAATTCGCTACAGTGGGAAATCATAATAGTCAAAAACCACAGTTGGGTCAGCCGCTATTGACCTCCCTTCCACTGACATGTTCAGCTCATAGTGTCTCCTGCTATTGATCTCCCTTCCACTGACATGTTCAGCTCATAGTGTCTCCTGCTATTGACCTCCCTTCCACTGACATGTTCAGCTCATAGTGTCTCCTGCTATTGACCTCCCTTCCACTGACATGTTCAGCTCATAGTGTCTCCTGTTACTGATCTCCCTTCCACTGACATGTTCAGCTCATAGTGTCTCCTGCTATTGACCTCCCTTCCACTGACATGTTCAGCTCATAGTGTCTCCTGCTATTGACCTCCCTTCCACTGACATGTTCAGCTCATAGTGTCTCCTGCTATTGACCTCCCTTCCACTGACATGTTCAGCTCATAATGTCTCCTGCTATTGACCTCCCTTCCACTGACATGTTCAGCTCATAATGTCTCCTGCTATTGACCTCCCTTCCACTGACATGTTCAGCTCATAGTGTCTCCTGCTATTGACCTCCCTTCCACTGACATGTTCAGCTCATAGTGTCTCCTGCTATTGACCTCCCTTCCACTGACATGTTCAGCTCATAGTGTCTCCTGCTATTGACCTCCCTTCCACTGACATGTTCAGCTCATAGTGTCTCCTGCTATTGACCTCCCTTCCACTGACATGTTCAGCTCATAGTGTCTCCTGCTATTGACCTCCCTTCCACTGACATGTTCAGCTCATAGTGTCTCCTGCTATTGACCTCCCTTCCACTGACATGTTCAGCTCATAGTGTCTCCTGCTATTGACCTCCCTTCCACTGACATGTTCAGCTCATAGTGTCTCCTGCTATTGACCTCCCTTCCACTGACATGTTCAGCTCATAGTGTCTCCTGCTATTGACCTCCCTTCCACTGACATGTTCAGCTCATAGTGTCTCCTGCTATTGACCTCCCTTCCACTGACATGTTCAGCTCATAGTGTCTCCTGCTATTGATTGACCTCCCTTCCACTGACATGTTCAGCTCATAGTGTCTCCTGCTATTGACCTCCCTTCCACTGACATGTTCAGCTCATAGTGTCTCCTGCTATTGACCTCCCTTCCACTGACATGTTCAGCTCATAGTGTCTCCTGCTATTGACCTCCCTTCCACTGACATGTTCAGCTCATAGTGTCTCCTGCTATTGACCTCCCTTCCACTGACATGTTCAGCTCATAGTGTCTCCTGCTATTGACCTCCCTTCCACTGACATGTTCAGCTCATAGTGTCTCCTGCTATTGACCTCCCTTCCACTGACATGTTCAGCTCATAGTGTCTCCTGCTATTGACCTCCCTTCCACTGACATGTTCAGCTCATAGTGTCTCCTGTTATTGACCTCCCTTCCACTGACATGTTCAGCTCATAGTGTCTCCTGTTATTGACCTCCCTTCCACTGACATGTTCAGCTCATAATGTCTCCTGCTATTGACCTCCCTTCCACTGACATGTTCAGCTCATAGTGTCTCCTGCTATTGACCTCCCTTCCACTGACATGTTCAGCTCATAGTGTCTCCTGCTATTGACCTCCCTTCCACTGACATGTTCAGCTCATAGTGTCTCCTGCTATTGACCTCCCTTCCACTGACATGTTCAGCTCATAGTGTCTCCTGCTATTGACCTCCCTTCCACTGACATGTTCAGCTCATAGTGTCTCCTGCTATTGACCTCCCTTCCACTGACATGTTCAGCTCATAGTGTCTCCTGTTATTGACCTCCCTTCCACTGACATGTTCAGCTCATAATGTCTCCTGCTATTGACCTCCCTTCCACTGACATGTTCAGCTCATAGTGTCTCCTGCTATTGACCTCCCTTCCACTGACATGTTCAGCTCATAGTGTCTCCTGCTATTGACCTCCCTTCCACTGACATGTTCAGCTCATAGTGTCTCCTGCTATTGACCTCCCTTCCACTGACATGTTCAGCTCATAGTGTCTCCTGCTATTGACCTCCCTTCCACTGACATGTTCAGCTCATAATGTCTCCTGCTATTGACCTCCCTTCCACTGACATGTTCAGCTCATAATGTCTCCTGCTATTGACCTCCCTTCCACTGACATGTTCAGCTCATAGTGTCTCCTGCTATTGACCTCCCTTCCACTGACATGTTCAGCTCATAGTGTCTCCTGCTATTGACCTCCCTTCCACTGACATGTTCAGCTCATAGTGTCTCCTGCTATTGACCTCCCTTCCACTGACATGTTCAGCTCATAGTGTCTCCTGCTATTGACCTCCCTTCCACTGACATGTTCAGCTCATAGTGTCTCCTGCTATTGACCTCCCTTCCACTGACATGTTCAGCTCATAGTGTCTCCTGCTATTGACCTCCCTTCCACTGACATGTTCAGCTCATAGTGTCTCCTGCTATTGACCTCCCTTCCACTGACATGTTCAGCTCATAGTGTCTCCTGCTATTGACCTCCCTTCCACTGACATGTTCAGCTCATAGTGTCTCCTGCTATTGACCTCCCTTCCACTGACATGTTCAGCTCATAGTGTCTCCTGCTATTGACCTCCCTTCCACTGACATGTTCAGCTCATAGTGTCTCCTGTTATTGACCTCCCTTCCACTGACATGTTCAGCTCATCATAGTGTCTCCTGCTATTGACCTCCCTTCCACTGACATGTTCAGCTCATAGTGTCTCCTGCTATTGACCTCCCTTCCACTGACATGTTCAGCTCATAGTGTCTCCTGCTATTGACCTCCCTTCCACTGACATGTTCAGCTCATAGTGTCTCCTGCTATTGACCTCCCTTCCACTGACATGTTCAGCTCATAGTGTCTCCTGCTATTGACCTCCCTTCCACTGACATGTTCAGCTCATAGTGTCTCCTGCTATTGACCTCCCTTCCACTGACATGTTCAGCTCATAGTGTCTCCTGCTATTGACCTCCCTTCCACTGACATGTTCAGCTCATAGTGTCTCCTGCTTATTGACCTCCCTTCCACTGACATGTTCAGCTCATAGTGTCTCCTGCTATTGACCTCCCTTCCACTGACTGTTCAGCTCATAGTGTCTCCTTCAGCTCATAGTGTCTCCTGCTATTGACCTCCCTTCCACTGACATGTTCAGCTCATAGTGTCTCCTGCTATTGACCTCCCTTCCACTGACATGTTCAGCTCATAGTGTCTCCTGCTATTGACCTCCCTTCCACTGACATGTTCAGCTCATAGTGTCTCCTGCTATTGACCTCCCTTCCACTGACATGTTCAGCTCATAGTGTCTCCTGCTATTGACCTCCCTTCCACTGACATGTTCAGCTCATAGTGTCTCCTGCTATTGACCTCCCTTCCACTGACATGTTCAGCTCATAGTGTCTCCTGCTATTGACCTCCCTTCCACTGACATGTTCAGCTCATAGTGTCTCCTGCTATTGACCTCCCTTCCACTGACATGTTCAGCTCATAGTGTCTCCTGCTATTGACCTCCCTTCCACTGACATGTTCAGCTCATAGTGTCTCCTGCTATTGACCTCCCTTCCACTGACATGTTCAGCTCATAGTGTCTCCTGCTATTGACCTCCCTTCCACTGACATGTTCAGCTCATAGTGTCTCCTGCTATTGACCTCCCTTCCACTGACATGTTCAGCTCATAGTGTCTCCTGCTATTGACCTCCCTTCCACTGACATGTTCAGCTCATAGTGTCTCCTGCTATTGACCTCCCTTCCACTGACATGTTCAGCTCATAGTGTCTCCTGCTATTGACCTCCCTTCCACTGACATGTTCAGCTCATAGTGTCTCCTGCTATTGACCTCCCTTCCACTGACATGTTCAGCTCATAGTGTCTCCTGCTATTGACCTCCCTTCCACTGACATGTTCAGCTCATAGTGTCTCCTGCTATTGACCTCCCTTCCACTGACATGTTCAGCTCATAGTGTCTCCTGCTATTGACCTCCCTTCCACTGACATGTTCAGCTCATAGTGTCTCCTGCTATTGACCTCCCTTCCACTGACATGTTCAGCTCATAGTGTCTCCTGCTATTGACCTCCCTTCCACTGACATGTTCAGCTCATAGTGTCTCCTGCTATTGACCTCCCTTCCACTGACATGTTCAGCTCATAGTGTCTCCTGCTATTGACCTCCCTTCCACTGACATGTTCAGCTCATAGTGTCTCCTGCTATTGACCTCCCTTCCACTGACATGTTCAGCTCATAGTGTCTCCTGCTATTGACCTCCCTTCCACTGACATGTTCAGCTCATAGTGTCTCCTGCTATTGACCTCCCTTCCACTGACATGTTCAGCTCATAGTGTCTCCTGCTATTGACCTCCCTTCCACTGACATGTTCAGCTCATAGTGTCTCCTGCTATTGACCTCCCTTCCACTGACATGTTCAGCTCATAGTGTCTCCTGCTATTGACCTCCCTTCCACTGACATGTTCAGCTCATAGTGTCTCCTGCTATTGACCTCCCTTCCACTGACATGTTCAGCTCATAGTGTCTCCTGCTATTGACCTCCCTTCCACTGACATGTTCAGCTCATAGTGTCTCCTGCTATTGACCTCCCTTCCACTGACATGTTCAGCTCATAGTGTCTCCTGCTATTGACCTCCCTTCCACTGACATGTTCAGCTCATAGTGTCTCCTGCTATTGACCTCCCTTCCACTGACATGTTCAGCTCATAGTGTCTCCTGCTATTGACCTCCCTTCCACTGACATGTTCAGCTCATAGTGTCTCCTGCTATTGACCTCCCTTCCACTGACATGTTCAGCTCATAGTGTCTCCTGCTATTGACCTCCCTTCCACTGACATGTTCAGCTCATAGTGTCTCCTGCTATTGACCTCCCTTCCACTGACATGTTCAGCTCATAGTGTCTCCTGCTATTGACCTCCCTTCCACTGACATGTTCAGCTCATAGTGTCTCCTGCTATTGACCTCCCTTCCACTGACATGTTCAGCTCATAGTGTCTCCTGCTATTGACCTCCCTTCCACTGACATGTTCAGCTCATAGTGTCTCCTGCTATTGACCTCCCTTCCACTGACATGTTCAGCTCATAGTGTCTCCTGCTATTGACCTCCCTTCCACTGACATGTTCAGCTCATAGTGTCTCCTGCTATTGACCTCCCTTCCACTGACATGTTCAGCTCATAGTGTCTCCTGCTATTGACCTCCCTTCCACTGACATGTTCAGCTCATAGTGTCTCCTGCTATTGACCTCCCTTCCACTGACATGTTCAGCTCATAGTGTCTCCTGCTATTGACCTCCCTTCCACTGACATGTTCAGCTCATAGTGTCTCCTGCTATTGACCTCCCTTCCACTGACATGTTCAGCTCATAGTGTCTCCTGCTATTGACCTCCCTTCCACTGACATGTTCAGCTCATAGTGTCTCCTGCTATTGACCTCCCTTCCACTGACATGTTCAGCTCATAGTGTCTCCTGCTATTGACCTCCCTTCCACTGACATGTTCAGCTCATAGTGTCTCCTGCTATTGACCTCCCTTCCACTGACATGTTCAGCTCATAGTGTCTCCTGCTATTGACCTCCCTTCCACTGACATGTTCAGCTCATAGTGTCTCCTGCTATTGACCTCCCTTCCACTGACATGTTCAGCTCATAGTGTCTCCTGCTATTGACCTCCCTTCCACTGACATGTTCAGCTCATAGTGTCTCCTGCTATTGACCTCCCTTCCACTGACATGTTCAGCTCATAGTGTCTCCTGCTATTGACCTCCCTTCCACTGACATGTTCAGCTCATAGTGTCTCCTGCTATTGACCTCCCTTCCACTGACATGTTCAGCTCATAGTGTCTCCTGCTATTGACCTCCCTTCCACTGACATGTTCAGCTCATAGTGTCTCCTGCTATTGACCTCCCTTCCACTGACATGTTCAGCTCATAGTGTCTCCTGCTATTGACCTCCCTTCCACTGACATGTTCAGCTCATAGTGTCTCCTGCTATTGACCTCCCTTCCACTGACATGTTCAGCTCATAGTGTCTCCTGCTATTGACCTCCCTTCCACTGACATGTTCAGCTCATAGTGTCTCCTGCTATTGACCTCCCTTCCACTGACATGTTCAGCTCATAGTGTCTCCTGCTATTGACCTCCCTTCCACTGACATGTTCAGCTCATAGTGTCTCCTGCTATTGACCTCCCTTCCACTGACATGTTCAGCTCATAGTGTCTCCTGCTATTGACCTCCCTTCCACTGACATGTTCAGCTCATAGTGTCTCCTGCTATTGACCTCCCTTCCACTGACATGTTCAGCTCATAGTGTCTCCTGCTATTGACCTCCCTTCCACTGACATGTTCAGCTCATAGTGTCTCCTGCTATTGACCTCCCTTCCACTGACATGTTCAGCTCATAGTGTCTCCTGCTATTGACCTCCCTTCCACTGACATGTTCAGCTCATAGTGTCTCCTGCTATTGACCTCCCTTCCACTGACATGTTCAGCTCATAGTGTCTCCTGCTATTGACCTCCCTTCCACTGACATGTTCAGCTCATAGTGTCTCCTGCTATTGACCTCCCTTCCACTGACATGTTCAGCTCATAGTGTCTCCTGCTATTGACCTCCCTTCCACTGACATGTTCAGCTCATAGTGTCTCCTGCTATTGACCTCCCTTCCACTGACATGTTCAGCTCATAGTGTCTCCTGCTATTGACCTCCCTTCCACTGACATGTTCAGCTCATAGTGTCTCCTGCTATTGACCTCCCTTCCACTGACATGTTCAGCTCATAGTGTCTCCTGCTATTGACCTCCCTTCCACTGACATGTTCAGCTCATAGTGTCTCCTGCTATTGACCTCCCTTCCACTGACATGTTCAGCTCATAGTGTCTCCTGCTATTGACCTCCCTTCCACTGACATGTTCAGCTCATAGTGTCTCCTGCTATTGACCTCCCTTCCACTGACATGTTCAGCTCATAGTGTCTCCTGCTATTGACCTCCCTTCCACTGACATGTTCAGCTCATAGTGTCTCCTGCTATTGACCTCCCTTCCACTGACATGTTCAGCTCATAGTGTCTCCTGCTATTGACCTCCCTTCCACTGACATGTTCAGCTCATAGTGTCTCCTGCTATTGACCTCCCTTCCACTGACATGTTCAGCTCATAGTGTCTCCTGCTATTGACCTCCCTTCCACTGACATGTTCAGCTCATAGTGTCTCCTGCTATTGACCTCCCTTCCACTGACATGTTCAGCTCATAGTGTCTCCTGCTATTGACCTCCCTTCCACTGACATGTTCAGCTCATAGTGTCTCCTGCTATTGACCTCCCTTCCACTGACATGTTCAGCTCATAGTGTCTCCTGCTATTGACCTCCCTTCCACTGACATGTTCAGCTCATAGTGTCTCCTGCTATTGACCTCCCTTCCATTGACATGTTCAGCTCATAGTGTCTCCTGCTATTGACCTCCCTTCCACTGACATGTTCAGCTCATAGTGTCTCCTGCTATTGACCTCCCTTCCACTGACATGTTCAGCTCATAGTGTCTCCTGCTATTGACCTCCTTTCCACTGACATGTTCAGCTCATAGTGTCTCCTGCTATTGACCTCCCTTCCACTGACATGTTCAGCTCATAGTGTCTCCTGCTATTGACCTCCCTTCCACTGACATGTTCAGCTCATAGTGTCTCCTGCTATTGACCTCCCTTCCACTGACATGTGCACCTCATAATGTATATATTTTTCTCTCACAAATGTAACTAGGCAAGAACAAATGACGGCCTACTGGGGAACAGCGGCTTAACTGCCTTGTTCAGTGGCAGAACGACCGTTTTTTACCTTGTCAGCTCAGGGATTCGATCCAGAAACCTTTCTGTTACTGACCCAACACTCTAACCACTAGGGTATCTGCCGCCCCAAGTACTGTCCAGTTAATGTCACCTCTTCCAGCTCTTACTGACTCCTACCCATGAGTCCCCTCTCTTTACATTTACCAGCATCCAGCATCCAGCATCCTCACCTGCTGAGCACTGGCCAACAGTGGACATACATAGACGTTAAAAAGTCATTGACATTTGATCAGTCCACCCTGGCCTTGATGTTACTGTCCACAGACGGACACGACTGGACCAAATCTGAACCTATTATAGACGTGTGTTTCACAAGTTTGGTGTTTCACAAGTTTGGATAGCACAGCATACATTACAGTAAGTAGAGTACAGTACAATACAATACAGTTCAGTACAGTACAGCGAGTCGGGCACAGCAGAGTACTGTCCAATACAATGCAGTACAGTACCGTAAAGAAAAGTATAGTATAGAACTCTACTGTACTGTACTCTACTGCACTGTACTGAACTCTACTCTACTCTACCCTGCTGTATTGTATTGCAATGTACTCTACTGTGCTCTGCTGTATTGTACTCTACTGTGCTCTGCTGTATTGTGCTCTACTGTGCTTTGCTGTATTGTACTCTACTGTGCTCTGCTGTATTGTACTCTACTGTGCTCTGCTGTATTGTACTCTACTGTGCTCTGCTGTATTGTGCTCTACTGTGCTCTGCTGTATTGTACTCTACTGTGCTCTGCTGTATTGTACTCTACTGTGCTCTGCTGTATTGTGCTCTACTGTGCTCTGCTGTATTGTACTCTACTGTGCTCTGCTGTATTGTACTCTACTGTGCTCTGCTGTATTGTGCTCTACTGTGCTCTGCTGTATTGTACTCTACTGTGCTCTGCTGTATTGTACTCTACTGTGCTCTGCTGTATTGTACTCTACTGTGCTCTGCTGTACTGTGCTCAGTTGTATTGTACTCTACTGTGCTCTGCTGTATTGTGCTCTGCTGTATTGTGCTCTACTGTGCTCTGCTGTATTGTTCTTTACTGTGCTCTGCTGTATTGTGCTTTACTGTGCTCTGCTGTATTCTACTCTACTGTGCTCTGCTGTATTGTACTCTACTGTGCTCTGCTGTATTGTGCTTTACTGTGCTCTGCTGTATTGTACTCTACTGTGCTCTGCTGTATTGTGCTCTGCTGTATTGTACTCTACTGTGCTCTGCTGTATTGTTCTCTACTGTGCTCTGCTGTATTGTGCTTTACTGTGCTCTGCTGTATTGTACTCTACTGTGCTCTGCCGTATTGTACTCTACTGTGCTCTGCTGTATTGCACTCTACTGTGCTCTGCTGTACTGTGCTCAGTTGTATTGTACTCTACTGTGCTCTGCTGTATTGTGCTCTGCTGTATTGTGCTCTACTGTGCTCTGCTGTATTGTTCTTTACTGTGCTCTGCTGTATTGTGCTTTACTGTGCTCTGCTGTATTGTACTCTACTGTGCTCTGCTGTATTGTACTCTACTGTGCTCTGCTGTATTGTACTCTACTGTGCTCTGCTGTATTGTGCTTTACTGTGCTCTGCTGTATTGTACTCTACTGTGCTCTGCTGTATTGTACTCTACTGTGCTCTGCTGTATTGTACTCTACTGTGCTCTGCTGTATTGTGCTCTACTGTGCTCTGCTGTATTGTACTCTACTGTGCTCTGCTGTATTGTACTCTACTGTGCTCTGCTCTATTGTACTCTACTGTGCTTTGCTGTACTGTGCTCAGTTGTATTGTACTCTACTGTGCTCTGCTGTATTGTGCTCTGCTGTATTGTGCTCTACTGTGCTCTGCTGTATTGTTCTTTACTGTGCTCTGCTGTATTGTGCTTTACTGTGCTCTGCTGTATTCTACTCTACTGTGCTCTGCTGTATTGTACTCTACTGTGCTCTGCTGTATTGTGCTTTACTGTGCTCTGCTGTATTGTACTCTACTGTGCTCTGCTGTATTGTACTCTAATGTGCTCTGCTGTATTGTGCTCTGCTGTATTGTACTCTACTGTGCTCTGCTGTATTGTGCTCTGCTGTATTGTACTCTACTGTGCTCTGCTGTATTGTTCTCTACTGTGCTCTTCTGTATTGTGCTTTACTGTGCTCTGCTGTATTGTACTCTACTGTGCTCTGCTGTATTGTACTCTACTGTGCTCTGCTGTATTGTACTCTACTGTGCTCTGCTGTATTGTACTCTACTGTGCTCTGCTGTATTGTGCTCTACTGTGCTCTGCTGTACTGTGCTCTGTTGTATTGTACTCTGCTGTGCTCTGCTGTAATGTGCTTTACTATGCTCACGCTGTATTGTGCTTTACTGTGCTCTGCTGTATTGTACTCTACTGTGCTCTGCTGTATTGTGCTCTACTGTGCTCTGCTGTATTGTGCTCTACTGTGCTCTGCTGTATTGTTCTTTACTGTGCTCTGCTGTGTTGTGCTTTACTGTGCTCTGCTGTATTGTGCTTTACTGTGCTCTGCTGTATTGTGCTTTACTGTGCTCTGCTGTATTGTACTCTACTGTGCTCTGCTGTATTGTACTCTACTGTGCTCTGCTGTACTGTGCTCTGTTGTATTGTACTCTGCTGTGCTCTGCTGTATTGTACTCTGCTGTGCTCTGCTGTATTGTACTCTGCTGTGCTCTGCTGTATTGTACTCTACTGTGCTCTGCTGTATTGTACTCTACTGTGCTCTGCTGTATTGTGCTCTACTGTGCTCTGCTGTATTGTGCTCTACTGTGCTCTGCTGTATTGTTCTTTACTGTGCTCTGCTGTATTGTGCTTTACTGTGCTCTGCTGTATTGTGCTTTACTGTGCTCTGCTGTATTGTGCTTTACTGTGCTCTGCTGTATTGTACTCTACTGTGCTCTGCTGTATTGTACTCTACTGTGCTATGCTGTATTGTGCTCTGCTGTATTGTACTCTACTGTGCTCTGCTGTATTGTACTCTACTGTGCTCTGCTGTATTGTGCTCTGCTGTATTGTACTCTACTGTGCTCTGCTGTATTGTACTCTACTGTGCTCTGCTGTATTGTGCTCTGCTGTATTGTTCTCTACTGTGCTCTGCTGTATTGTTCTTTACTGTGCTCTGCTGTATTGTACTCTACTGTGCTCTGCTGTATTGTACTCTACTGTGCTCTGCTGTATTGTGCTCTACTGTGCTCTGCTGTATTGTGCTCTGCTGTATTGTACTCTACTGTGCTCTGCTGTATTGTGCTCTGCTGTATTGTACTCTACTGCGCTCTGCTGTATTGTACTCTACTGTGCACTGCTGTATTGTTCTCTACTGTGCTCTGCTGTAATGTGCTTTACTGTGCTCTGCTGTATTGTGCTTTACTGTGCTCTGCTGTATTGTACTCTACTGTGCTCTGCTGTATTGTACTCTACTGTGCTCTGCTGTATTGTACTCTACTGTGCTCTGCTGTATTGTACTCTACTGTGCTCTGCTGTATTGTGCTCTACTGTGCTCTGCTGTATTGTGCTCTACTGTGCTCTGCTGTATTGTACTCTACTGTGCTCTGCTGTATTGTACTCTACTGTGCTTGTTGTGCAGTGCTGTGATGTTCAAACTTGTAAAACATGAGGATAATGACAATCATATCCGTAATTATGCATTTCTATGTAGTACAGTACAGGTCAGGGACCAATGATTTAATTCTGTTACCGTAATTCCGCCACCGGGTGTAAATACAGTTCACTTGCTGTAGTTCAATAACCAAAATAGATTTTTTCAAACTCAAGGCGTCATGTCATAACTTTTAGAAAACGTGGTCAAATCAAAACCTGAGGGAGATTTTACCGTAATTCCGTTACCAAAGTTTCCATCGGCACAGTTCTTCCACTAATTTCATTTTTGTAAATTTTTCAGTGGAAAGTCCTTGTGCATAAAGTTGTATGGTTTGTTAAACTTTGAAATCAATGTTTTTTGTTTGACATAAAGTTTTTTTTAAACGTGTCTGTAATTCCGTTACCATGGAATTGCCCACATACCTTGCAGTGGGCTCACTATCTTTAACACATTGACCTGTTACAGCTGAGTGGGCAGCTGATATTATAGGCTGTTTTATTATATTCAATCAGCTCTGTAGGGATGTGTAGGAGGGCACTCAATACAAGTGGGGGTATATTACTCCTGGTCTGAGGGGTGCAGCAGGTATGTTGCCATACATGAATGCCACTAAATAGGGTGAAATAGGCCTACTGTATAAAACATTAGAGGATACAGAGGAATGGAATTCCACATGGAATCATTTTTCTCCTAACCTGTGGGGTCATGCATTAAATAGGCTATTGTGTCACTTTCACCCGGACTCCTCACGCCTATGAGTGAAAATGGATGCTGTTTCATGTTTTATGCATATGTTTATACACTAGTGTATACTCTGTGTGTCTCTGTCTCTCTCGTTCTCTCTGTGTGTGTGTGTGTGTGTGTGTGCATCCATGCATGTGCGCATTTGCGTCATGACTGTGTGTTTTGTGTGTGCGTTCATGTGACACCATGCCCAAACTGGACGCGCGCCATCGTGCGCAAATTGATTTTGTCCCCCACACCAGAAGTGATCACGACACACAGGTTGAAATATCAAAAGAAACTCTGAACCAATTATCCTAAAGCATTAAACATTTAAGGCAATTTAGCTAGCTAGCTTGCAGTTGCTAGCAAATTTGTCATATTCAGCTAGCTTGCTGATAATAGCAAATTTGTCCTGGGATATAAACGTTGAGTTGCTATTTTACCTGAAATGCACAAGGTCCTCTACTCCGAACAACTAATCCATACTATAAAACGGTCAACCGAATAGTTTCTAGTCATCTCTTCTCCTTCCAGGCTTTTTTTCTTGGACTTTATATGGCGATTGGCATCCAACTTTCATAGGTGTATTACCACGACCGACCGACCGACCTCAGTTCATCTTTCAATCACCCACGTGGGTATAACCATGAGGAGATGGCACGTGGGTATCTGCTTCTATAAACCAATGAGGAGATGGGAGAGGCAGGACTTGCACCGCGTTCAGCGTCACAAATAGAACTGACTTCTATTTTTGCACTTGGCAATGCAGACACTCGTTGGCGCATGCGAGCAGTCTGGGTGCAATGATTGAATAACATGTATGTGTACATTTGTTTTGCAACGCGAGCAGTGTGGTCAGCATGTGAATTTACATATTTCAAAGGATCTATTTGGGCATCACTTACAGTAACTCTTTGGTGAGTGCTGGCTGGTTGCCTAAAGGTGTGGTAATGGTTTCTCTCACCAGATAGCGGAGGGTCTGTGTGTGAGCTATATTTGTAGGGGGAGGTCAGGCCTGAAAAATACTGGGTAATGAAGATGATGAACCACCCCAAGGATATCCAAACATAGTTAACACATACTTGCTTGGTAATTACTTTCCTGGTGTGAGTAAAATTATTATGTGAAAACAAATAATAAAATATGATTTTGAACACTTTAAGACCTATTACACACAGGCTCTATCATAATCATCTATGTTACTATAAGTCATGACATGGTCAGGGTTAGCCTAACTCCTATTTGATGACTTGTTGTAGGTCTCTTATGAATGTAGCCTACTTATCAGATGGGCATCTGTGGCATTATTTTGTGCAAGATGCACATTCCATCTCCCAGCACAAGTAGGTGACGCTTACTATTAGCCTATGAAGTGACATCTATGGGGGGTGAGTCATGCCATAATTAAGTCTCGTGAAGCCACTGATACATCTCACCTAGTCAGGTAATGTCTTCCTAGCGCCATAAAATACCACCATGAATTAACATGGACTGTCAATGGAGACAAGTTTGTTTCTAAGGCGTCAAAATGTCAACGCTTTCACGTCATGTGACACGTACATGCCATGTAGACGTCGTGTTCACACCGTGTAAACGTGTCACTGACACTAACCATTGCGATTAATGTTATTTACCATCTTCTGCTTTTTTATGAATAAACAGGCATCAGACACCCCACACACATTAATGTTACTTACCTTACAGATCACAAAGTGAGCTAATTTCAACTCCATTCATATGCAAATACACTTGATTTATACACTGGCTTGTCTGGCTGGCATGTTTTCATTTTAAACAGGCATTCCCTTGTCTACACTGAAATAATATTAGTTCTCTATTGATGATAAAAAAAATACACCCTTGTGGTTGAATATATGTCAGTTGTATGTCTTATGATATAATTAATAATGCTGAACTAACAAATACCATCAAGGGATGCGTTACAATTTACAATAACAGACACCTTATGAAACAGCTGTGAAAACCAATCTAGCAATATTTTAGATTTAAATACATAACCATTGATATTTTGTTTGTCAGGCTAGTTCAAAGAGGAAGTGACACAAGGATGCTGTCCTATCATTTACATTGAGTTGACTAGATTCAAATCTGGCTGTGTTTCCCTGTCTTTTGTTATAACTAGCAAAGTTCAAAGAAATGTTGATTCAGGTTAGGCGTGAGTTTCTGCTTGAGTTTGGTTAAAAGGACAGTGAATTTGTTTATATTTTGAGAACTTGCTACCAAGCTCATACGTGTATCAGACACACATTGTGTAATGTATTATGTATTTCATGTACACTGTAATTGTTTGAGTGTTTGAGTGTCAATTCTTTCATCCTATTAGTTAATTAGATTAACTGCATTCTTCGTTTTACAAAGTCATTATTTGATTGACCAAATGCTTAAAATTTAGAAGGTCTATTGGTAGTTGTTATTTATACTATACACGTACTGTAGCATACTCTTGGGTATTACCTTAACATCTCTGATCTGCTTGCCTCATTTAATTAATGCTAGAACATTGGTTGCAAGGATTAGCTATTTGTATCAAGTCTCTTAAAACCTCTTTAGGCTAGGGGACAGTATTTTGATGTGTGGATGAAAAACGTTTGACATGTTTCTACGAACTTTACGGATACTATTTGGAATATTCGTCTGCCCATCATGACCGCACGAGCCTGTGGATTACTGAACAAAACGCGCCAACCAAATGGAGGTTTTTTATCAAACAAAACAAACATTTATTGTGTAACTGGGAGTCTCGTGAGGGCAAACATATGAAGATCATCAAAAGTAAGTGATTCATTTTATTGCTTTTCTGACTTTCGTGACCAATCTACTTTGCTGCTAGCTGTTTGCAATGTTTTGTCTGCTGAGAGCTGTCCTCACATAATCGCATGGTTTGCTTTCACCGTAAAGCCTTTTCGAAATCTGACACGCCGGCTGGATTAACAACAAATTAAGCTGTGTTTTGGTGTATTGCAATTGTGATTTCATGAAAATTAAATATTTTTAGTAATTTAATTTGAATTTGGTGCTCTGCAATTCACCGGATGTAGACGAAAATGATCCCACTAAAGGGATCTGAGTGGCAAGAGTTAATAATTGCATTACGGTGCAAGATGGAAATGTTCATTAAGGTCATACTGAGTCGGTGATGTAATGATTTGCTATCTTGCTAGATCCTCCAGAGACGCACAGGGCTTGTTGCATTTATTTTTTACAGAAAACCACGTCAATATAGGCCTACACTCAGGAAAAAAGGTGCTATCTAGATCGTAAAAGGATTCTTCCGCTGTCCCCATAGGAGAACCCTTTGAAGAACCCTTTATGATTCCAGGTAGAAACCCTTTGGTGCCTAGGTAGAACCTTTTTGTGTTCCATTCCACAGATAGTTCTACATGGAACCAAAAAGGGTTGTTACTCGAACCAAAAATGGTTCTTTAAAGGGTTCTCCTATGGGGACTGCCGTATAACCCTAACATTTATGGTTGAGATTTAATTAATATAAATATAAACTATGCACGTTATTACTTTCATTAACATGGGACACAGGCGTCACGCAGATGTTAGTAAGGCTTCATGTCATGTCAGGTGGTACGGTTGCCTAGGCTTATATATGTCTCTTATCACCCCCCATAGACATCACTCCACCGCTAGTAGCCTACTCGGAGCATTCATCTTCGTTCCGTCCACATGCATTCGTTCTCGTTTCACTAAAGGAGGTGTAGTTTGTCCGATTGCTACTGCTAAAAGGGGTTGGACAAAAATATTTTCCATCTTGAACAATTGCAATAGCTTCGCAACATGGCGTCAATAGGAGATTTCGACCCGCTCAATGCTTCCATCCCTGCCACCAAAGTTGAAATCACAGTGTCTTGCAGGTAAGAGAATGGCTTCAGTGTGACCCATTTTTGTCGGGGTTTGATATGACTGTCACGGAAGCAGGATATGGTATGGGCAAATATTCCGGTTTTTATCTTCCGTTCTGGTTGTAGTAACATTTTGAAGAAGTCACTGTTGTTCAACCAACCGCACTGTTGATAATTACTTTAGGCTACATTGTATAAGAGTGCGGTGTTCACATTTCTCCTTTGTTTTAGTTTTAGGTGGTAAGTTTACAATCAACTTTCGAACTATAGTCTATCGGGTATTTAATAGGCAGTAAGTAACCTGGCATTATTCCTGTTGGAGGACTGTCAATGGACACCAACAGCCTCGAATAGGCATAAACGACAAAACCAACATTCCCTATCTTGCTACACTGCCATATGTTAGAATATTGTTCTCACTGAATAATTTGACACTTGTTCTGACTCGTGGTTTGTTGTGGGCTGTCACTCACCGAACTGATCAGAAGCACACAAATATATTTACATTGACGTTTGACGAAAGGTAAACTATATGCCAGGAGTAGGTTGGTGATTTGATGTAGGCTATTCTAAGTGCAGCGACAGTCAGACGTGTTTGTGAGCTGGAATAGAAGGGTAGGCTAGATTTAGCGGGTTGAGGGTGTATCACTAGCCCGTTTTAAACCACCCTCTTTCTCTGGAGACGTGCCTTCCTGTTGCATAACGGCTCCCCCGTCCTCGCCCAACCGTATATATTTAATGGGTCCTTTTAGAATAGTTCAACTGAGGGAATGCTGGCCTCACTGGAATGGGAATCCTAGTGTTGTCACTGGACTGTCACTCGTTATTTAATCAACTGATATTGAAGGAAAGACGACACACAAAGAAAGTGAGACTTTCTAACCACTCAATTAAATTTTATTTGACCCATTATTTAACTAGGCAAGTCAGTTAAGAACAAATTCTTATTTACTATGACTGCCTACCCCGGCCAAACCCGGAAGACCCTGGGCCAGTTGTGCACTGCCCTATGGGACTCACAATCACGGCCGGCTGTGATACAGCCTGGATAACGCATGTCGTATTGAAACGAAGTGTGGGCCTACTTCACAAGGAAATTCCCCTTAGATCTCTCACTGGACTAAATTGAATGAAAGGGAAATAATTAAAAAAAAACACACACAATAACTAGTTACTCAATATTTGACCATACCATTCTGAACCAGTAGCTTAATTCTCTAGAGGAATCAGTCCATTCAAATGTGTTATTTCTATCACCTCCAGGTAATACATCACATATTACCCCTTATGTGTCAGACTCTGCAGAAGAGGCACTATATACAGTGGGGCAAAAAAGTATTTAGTCAGCCACCAATTGTGCAAGTTCTCCCACTTAAAAATATGAGAGGCCTGTAATTTTCATCATATGTACACTTCAACTATGACAGACAAAATGAGGGGAAAAAATCCAGAAAATCACATTGTAGGATTTTTAATGAATTTATTAGCAAATTATGGTGGAAAATAAGTATTTGGTCACCTACAAACAAGCAAGATTTCTGGCTCTCACAGACATGTAACTTCTTCTTTAAGAGGCTCCTCTGTCCTCCACTCGTTACCTGTATTAATGGCACCTGTTTGAACTTGTTATCAGTATAAAAGACACCTATCCACAACCTCAAACAGTCACACTGTTTGACTATGGCCAAGACCAAAGAGCTGTCAAAGGACACCAGAAACAAAATTGCAGAATTGCACCAGGCTGGGAAGACTGAATCTGCAATAGGTAAGCAGCTTGGTTTGAAGAAATCAACTGTGGGAGCAATTATTAGGAAATGGAAGACATACAAGACCACTGATAATCTCCCTCGATCTGGGGCTCCACACAAGATCTCACCCCGTGGGGTCAAAATGATCACAAGAACGGTGAGCAAAAATCCCAGAACCACACGGGGGGGACCTAGTGAATGACCTGCAGAGAGCTGGGACCAAAGTAACAAAGCCTACCATCAGCAAGGGCATTGAAGATGAAACGTGGCTGGGTCTTTCAGCATGACAATGATCCCAAACACACCGCCCAGGCAACGAAGGAGTGGCTTCGTAAGAAGCATTTCAAGGTCCTGGAGTGGCCTAGCCAGTCTCCAGATCTCAACCCCATAGAACATCTTTGGAGGGAGTTGAAAGTCTGTGTTGCCCAGCAACAGCCCCTAAACATCACTGCTCTAGAAGAGATCTGCATGGAGGAATGGGCCAAAATACCAGCAACAGTGTGTGAAAACCTTGTGAAGACGAAAATGTTTGACCTCTGTCATTGCCAACAAAGGGTATATAACAAAGTATTGAGATAAACTTTTGTTATTGGTTAAATACTTATTTTCCACCATAATTTGCAAATAAATTAATTAAAAATTCTACAATGTGATTTTTGTGGTTTTTTTTCTCTTATTTTGTCTGTCATAGTTGAAGTGTACCTATGATGAAAATTACAGGCCTCTCATCTCTTTAACGGGGAGAACTTGCACAATTGGTGGGTGACTAAATACTTTTTTGCCCCACTGTACATAAGGGATGTTCGGTAAATGCTGGTTCTGAGTCATGCTCTGGTGCCTGCTGGGCATAGAGGGGGTCAGTAGGGAATGCCTTCACACTCATCACACCCCAGAGAGGAGGTGAGGTACCATGGTAACGCGGCCAGGTGTGTGTGTGTGCCTAAAAGGCTCTCTCTCTCTCTCTCTCTCTCTCTCTCTCTCTCTCTCTCACACACCACAAACAAGGCTCTGCTCTCAAACGCACACAAATACACACACTGTCTGATGAAGGGATAAGAGTCTCTCTCTCTCAATTTCTTCTCTCTCAATGTCTTCTCTCTCTGCCCAGAGCTCCAATGGAGGCAAAGACTGTTAGTACAGAACTCTTTCTCTTCCCTCCCTGCCTGCAGTCATCTGATATCATGTTTACGTGTGGGTACTGTAGGCTACTGTAGGTGGATGTCTCTGCTCTAGTTAGGTTGGGCTATGCTTATTTACTGTCATCATGACACAGTACATTTCTGTGTGGACCAGAGTCCAATTAATATGAATAAGGGGCTGCATTTCTCAGTACCCGTCGGATCGTCCTGGAGAAATTGATTCTTGGCTTGGTGTAATAAAGCGCACCTAAATCTCATCAAATGTTATTTGTCGCGTGTGCTGAATACAACGGGGTGTAGACGTTACCGTGAAATGCTTACTTACAAGCCCTTAACCAACAATGCAGTTTTAAGAAAATACCCCCACCTCCCCCCAAAAAAGTAAGAGGTAAGAATAACAAATGATTAAAGAGCAGCAGTAAATCACAATTTACGAAACCTAACCGTTCCCGTAAAGTATTTCATTGTACTAGCACTGTATTCCCAATTCAGTGATTGGTTCTACCTCTGTATGAGTTAGAATGTATGAATTGTTCAGATATTGCATTATCTTGCTATTTCCGTGCATGGTACATACAGTTGAAGTCGGAAGTTTGCATACACTTAGGTGGGAGTCTTTAAAACTCGTTTTTCAACCACTCCACAATTTTTTTTTTGTTAACTATAGTTTTGGCAAGTCAATTGTGTCATGCAAAGTAAATGTCCTAAGTTATTTTTCCAACAATTGTTTACAGACAGATTATTTCACTTATAATTCACTGTATCACAATTCCAGTGGGTCAGAAGTTTACATACACTAAGTTGACTGTGCCTTTAAACAGCTTGGAAAATTCCAGAAAATTATGTCATGGCTTTAGAAGCTTCTGATAGGCTAATTGACATCATTTGAGTCAATTGGAGGTGTGCCTGTGGATGTATTTCAAGGCCTACCTTCAAACTCAGTGCCTCCTTGCTTGACATGAGAAAATACAAAGAAATCAGCCAAGACCTCAAGAAAAAATTCTGTGCCTCCACAAGTCTGGTTCATCTTTGGGAGCAATTTCCAAACGCCTGAAGATACCACGTTCATCTGTACAAACAATAGTACGCAAGTATAAACACCATGGGACCATGCAGCCGTCATACCACTCAGGAAGGAGACGCATTCTGTCTCCTAGAGATGAACATACTTTGGTGCGAAAAGTGCAAATGAATCCCAGAACAACAGCAAAGGACCTTGTGAAGATGCTGGAGGAAACGGGCACAAAGTATCTATATCCACAGTAAAACGAGTCCTATATCGACATAACCGAAAAGGCCGCTCAGCAACAAATGGGTCTTTCAAATGGACAATGACCCCAAGCATACTTCCAAAGTTGTGGCAAAATGGCTTAAGGACAACAAAGTCAAGATATTGGAGTGGCCATCACAAACCCTGACCTCAATCCTATAGAAAATTTGTGCGCAGAACTGAAAAAGTGTGTGCGAGGAGGAGGCCTACAAACCTGACTTATTTACACCAGCTCTGTCAGGTGGAAGGGGCCAAAATTCCCCCAACGTATTGTGGGAAGCTTGCGGAAGGCTACCCGAAATGTTTGACCCAAATTAAACAATTGAAAAGCAATGCTACCAAATACTAATTGAGTATGTAAACTTCTGACCCACTGGGAATGTGATGAAATAAATACAAACTGAAATAAATTATTCTCTGGTATTATTCTGCCATTTCACATTCTAAAAATAAAGTGGTGATCCTAATTGACCTAAAACAGGGAATTTTTACTAGGATTAAATGTCAGGAATTATGAAACTGAGTTTAAATGTATTTGGCTCAGGTGTATGTGAACTTCCGACTTCAACTGTACGTCTGATTTGTTTTGTCTGGCTGGTTGTCTCTGTGATACTGTAGTTATTGTGTGGTTCCCTGTTGTACCACTCGTGTGGTGTCTGGCTGCGTTTATGGTAATCTGTAGTGTCTGGTTTTCTCAGCGCTTGTTCAGGGATGTGTCTAATCAGTGATGGGAGCACAGGTGTCAGAGTTTAAGGCCTCATTACCTCTCTGATTGAAGAGGAGGGCAGGGGGGCACCACAGGGACCAGTGGTACCATGACATGCTAGGGTTCATAGCGGGGCCCAATCTCCCCTTTTCTCACACCTTTCTCTCGCTTGTTCCTTTCTTCCCCTCTCTTTTTCCTGGATACCTGTCAATGTGTCTGTCCCCTCTCCCTGTCTCTTTCCCCCTCTCTCCTGGTGTTTTCTCTTCCTGCCAGTGTGTAACTGACTCTGACTGCGTCCTTAGATGTCAGATATTCCATCTCGTCTCTGTGGGACAGCCACTCTTCTTATCAACACAACTGTCACCAATTGGCTGACTTAATGACAGCCACTATTATCAATCCAAAAGTTTTGTGGTAGTTTTTTCTTATGTCTCTGGGAAGTTGACAACTAGAGTTAGCGGAATTGCTAAGTAGCGTTAGCACAATGACTGGCTTGCAAAACTTCCTCTAACTTCCTTCATGTTGGATGCAGAGACATAAATAACGGATACTTAAATATATATTTTTGTAAGGGGGCACTGGCCCAGCAAGCTTTCCCTGACTCTGGGTTAGATTTGCAGATTTCTAATTAAAAATGTTTATTGACATTTTGGTATTTGGAGAACAAAACGTGGCTTTCCTATCCCTGAGGTTGTGCTCTGTTTCAGCCCAAAACTCCCCCAAACAACAGTCTCTTAGGGAGTAGGGGAGGGTAAGCGTTGAGAAATAATCAGGCATGGTTAACCTGAAGTGAACTCAAATGGCATCCACAAGTTCATCTGACGCTGGGGAAGTAGATAAAGGGCTTCATTGCTCGACTTTGGACAGAAACTAAGCAAACTGTCCCTCGCCCCACTTTCCTCTCAAATTCATATTTTAACCAATGTCTGGATGTCAGTTAGGCTACTTCATAGTGTTAAAATGTTTCTCCTCTGGCTGTTGGAACAAAATGATTTCTCTCTCTCTCCTCTCTAAAGGCTTGGCAGCCTCTCCTGTAGCCTGTCTGCCTGCTTTGTTTATGGAACTGAATGATGGCCTTTAATTTGAAATGGAAAGTAAGATTGAGAGTGGAAACATGGCTCTAGCTGTGGGTCGCCTTGGACATCTTTCAGGTGACAGTCACAGGGTTATTGATGATGGCCAGTTTGGGGCCTGGATGATGCCAGATATTCATTAGCTAAGGGGCAGTTTGAAAGTTACTGTGGGGGGCATGAACACAACCAGTCACAATGTTTTAGTCTGATTAGGCTACTTCATATGTCTCCTGTAGGCATGCGCACGTACATCCAGAATATAATTCCAGCATCCTCAAAATGACTTGACAACCTGTTTATGTGAGTAAAGTACATGTCAGATAACAACTATCACGATATCAGGGGAAAGCATGCCATTTTATTAGGCGACAGATGAAATAATGATGAACTTCACAGGGCGGTCTTATTCTGATGACATGATGATCGATGCTTGGCTGCAGTTTTGACAAGTAAATGATATTGCGCTTTTGTCCGGAACAGCCTTATTCTAAAATTGTTTCCCCCCCCTCAAATCTAGACATAATAACCGTAATGACAAAGCAAAAACAGGTTTGTATACATTCTTGCAAATGTATTTAAAAGAAATATCACATTTACATAAGTATTCAGACCCTTTACTCAGTTGTTGAAACATCTCTTGGCAGCGATTACAGCCTCGAGTCTTCTTGAATATCTCCCAGTCCCTGCCGCTGGAAACTATCCCACAGCATGATGCTGCCTACACCATGCTTCACTGTAGGGATGGTGCCTGGTTTCCTCCAGACGTTACACTTGGCATTCAGGTCAAAGAGTTCAATCTTGGCTTCATCAGACCAGAGAATCTTCTTTTTCATGGTCTGAGAGTCCTTTAGGTGCCTTTTTGGCATGCTCCAAGCTAGGTGTCATGTGCCTTTTTACTGAGGAGTGGCTTCTGCCTGGCCACTGTACCATAAAGGCCTGATTTGGTGGAGTGCTGCGGAGATGGTTGTCCTTCTGGAAGGTTTTCCCATCTCCACAGAGGAACTCTGGAGCTCTGTCAGAGTGACCATTGAGTTCTTGGTCACCTCCCTGACAAAGGGCCTTCTCCCCCGATTGCTCAGTTTGGCCGGGCTACCAGTTCTAGGAAGAGTTTTTGTGATTTCAAACTAATTCCATTTAAGAATGAATGAAGGCCAAAGTGTTATTGGGGACCTTCAATTCCGCAGAGATTTTTTTTTTGGTACGCTACCCAAATTCCTTCGACCTCATGACTTGGTTTTTGCTCTGACATCCAATGTCAACAGTGGGACCTTACATGGACAGGTGTGTGTGTGTGTGTGTGTGTGCCTTTCCAAATCATGTGTCCAGTCAATAGAATTTACCACAGGTGGACTCCAAGTTGTAGAAACATCTGAAGGATGATCAATGGAAACAGGATGCACCTGAGCTCAAATTCGATTCTCATAGCAAAGGCTCTGAATACTTATGTAAATAAGTTATTTCTGTTTTTTTTATTTATTTTTAATACATTTACAAAATGTCTAAACCTGTTTTTTTTGCTTTGTCATTATGGGGTATTGTGTGTAGATTGAGGAACGTTTTAATTAATCAATTTTAGAATAAGACTAACATAATAAAATGTGGAGAAGGGGTCTGAATACTTTCTGAATACACTGTATGTAATTGTACATGTACTTATGTGCAAATTAGAGACCACAGTTGAAAGTCCCTGAGTTTATTGTGCAATCATGGTAACTTTTTAAGATCTTTGTACTGTGTGTGTGTGTGTGTATATATATATATATATATATATACATACAGTTGAAGTTTACATACACCTTACGCCAAATACATTTAAACTCAGTTTTTCACAATTCCTGACATTTAATCCTAGTAAAAATTCCCTGTCTTAGGTCGGTTGGGATCACCACTTTATTCTAAGAATGTGAAATATCAGAATAATATAAGATAATTATTTCAGCTTTTATTTCTTTCATCACATTCCCAGTGGGTCAGAAGTTTACATACACTCAATTAGTATTTGGTAGCATTGCTTTTAAATTGTTTAATTTGGGTCAAACATTTTGGGTAGCCTTCCACAAGCTTCCCACAATAAGTTGGGTGAATTTTGGCCCATTCCTCCTGACAGAGCAGGTGTAACTGAGTCAGGTTTGTAGGCCTCCTTCCTCGCATACACTTTTTCAGTTCTCCCCACACATTTTCTAAAGGATTGAGGTCCGGGCTTTGTGATGGCCACTCCAATACCTTGACTTGGTTGCCCAGAAGCCATTTTGCCACAACTTCGGAAGTATGCTTGGGGTCATTGTCCATTTGGAAGACCCATTTGTGACCAAGCTTTAACTTCCTGACTGATGTATTAAGATGTCGCTTCAATATATCCACATAATTTTCCTCCTTCATGATGCCATCTATTTTGTGAAGTGCACCAGTCCCTCCTGCAGCAAAGCACCCCCACAACATGATGCTGCCACCACTGTGCTTCACGGTTGGGATGGTGTTCTTCGGCTTGCAAGTCTCCCCCTTTTTCCTCCAAACATAATGCTGGTCATTATGGCCAAACAGTTCTATTTTTGTTTCATCAGACCAGAGGACATTTCCCCAAAAAGTACGATCTTTGTCTCCATGTGCAGTTGCAAACCGTAGTCTGGCTTCTTTTGGTGGTTTTGGAGCAGTGGCTTCTTCCTTTCTGAGCGGCCTTTCAGGTTATGTCGACATAACTGTGGATGTAGATACTTTTGTACCTGTTTTCCTCCAGCATCTTCACAAGGTCCTTTGCTGTTGTTCTGGGATTGATGAGCACTTTTCTCACCAAAGTACGTTCATCTCTAAGAGACAGAACTCGTCACCTTCCTGAGCGGTATGACGGCTGCGTGGTCCCATGGTGTTTATACTTGCGTACTATTGTTTGTACAGATGAACGTGGTACCTTCAGGCGTTTGGAAATTGCTCTCAAGGATGAACCAGACTTGTGGAGGTCAAGAAAAAAAATTCTGGCGGTCTTGGCTGATTTCTTTGTATTTTCTCATGTTAGGCAAAGAGGCACGGAGTTTGAAGGTTGGTGTTGAAATACATCCACAACCATGATATTGCCATGATAAGCGCCCGAAGTCGGTATGTTTTTTGTTTATTGGTTGTGTGGTACTTTGGCACAGAAACCTGTTGGTGGAAAATGTGTTGAATATATTTGATACAATTCTACATATGGCATCAAAATGTTGAACATCTGATTTTCCCCTAGTTGATCATTGCCTGCTCTAATCGTAGTGTAGGCCTAATGAAACAGGCAGGGAGACTGAGCTCGTCCATGGTGGTCAGCAAACCCTCATCCTTCTGGCCCTTGGCCCTGCTAGGGATTGCCTGTGCCACAAAAGCATGCTGGAGCGGCAAATTTCATATCCACATTTTATATACACAGGGTCTCTACAGCTATTGTTATTTGTGGTCGTAAACGTTACAAGTACAAGGTGAGGGTAATATAAAAAAATAAAAATGTGAACTGTCCCTAATTCACTTAAATTCTGTCTCAAGGGCAATGCCATTGGTTGAATGGTGCATCTTAATATTCTGTCCTTGTCTCTTTTTATTTGTTTGCACTAAATTGAGAAGACCGGATTGGGGAGACCAGAATGGAGGAAGCAAAGTGTGTGAGCTAAGTTACTCACTTTAGACCTGTCCCGGACACACAGATCACCATGGACAAAGGAATGGGAGGCAACGAGGAACCTGGATCACATGGTACTGGATGATTTGAGGCAGGCAGAGCATTCCAATATCCAATAGCCATGCATGCTCGCAGGCATAAAACATGTGCACAACAGAAGCGCACACACACATACACACACACATTTTATTGGCTCCAACCCAACAGTCACAAGTGAAAAGAGTGAATCGTCTTTATCTCCAACAAACTTTTTGAAAAGCAACTGGTTCTATCTTACTCCCGGGCTGGAGATAGGCTATTCGTCTAGAAATTATAGATCCACATCTGTCTGTTTTAATGACAGAAACCCAACAACATTCAACTAGTTCCTCTCTTGTCTTGAAGGTTCTTGTTGGTGCTTTGGTTCCCTCTTTGACTCTAGGAAGTGATTGTATTGCCCTTTTGGACCCATAAAGATAAGCTAATGGCTTGTATTGGAGAAGTGACAAAAGTGTCTGGCTGGATTGAGCTGAGACAGGGACCATGCTGTGACCTGGTTCAATACAACTCAGAGAAAGACAAAGATACAATGGAGGATTCGCACATAGGAGAGGAGGATGAAAAGAGAGCGAAAGACCAATGGACATTTGGCTGGAACTGTGGGAGCTGAATGGATTTTGGAAGACCTTACAGGAGCAAAGTAATCCGTGGGATTTGCAATTTGGTTGAAAGTGTGTGGAGCTGAAATGAAATTGGAAGACATGGTCTCTGAGCGTGGGTAATGGCCAGTGAGGTGTGTGTGTGTGGCAAGGTCCTGCCATGTAATCTGGTTTGGGTCTGCTTGGGGAGTCTAGCGCACCTCGTCAAGATCCACACACTGAGGAAATGACTTGACTGCTCCCAATACCCTGAGCTTTGAGGAGATTTTCTACATGGCTGGGTAAAAAATTCCACAGAATTGTGTGTAATTTGCGTGTTGTGTGTGTGTGTGTAATCAGTAGAGCAGGGAATTGCCAGGGACCTCACGATACAATATTATCACAATGCTTAGGTGCTGATAGATTGTGTATTGTGATTCTGTATGTATTGCGGTTCCATACTGTGATTTTATTGTGATGGAATGTTCTAAACACATTGCTCACTGTGTCTGCTGTTTGAGAAAACAAGTTTTGATCAGTCAGGAAACTTAAAGTGGTGAAAACATGTTAGCTTGGCTCACTGTTTTAAAATAAGAGAGAACAAGCTATAGGATAAAAAAAATACAGGAGTTTTGGAACAGGTACAGCCAACGCTAGCTAACATTACCTACAGTGACAATATAAAAAATTGCGATATGTAACTGTCGATTTTTGTTTTTCACCCAGCACTAGTAATCTGTGCTTCTTTGCGTCCATGTTCGTTGTTAAACCACAGAAAGCAATGCTGTGACTCATTTGGATTTGGTTTTCCTCTTTCTCTCTCATTTCAATTAAATTCAAAGGGCCAATATTGTTTACTTTGCCAAACCAAGTACAATAAACACAAATGAGAAGAAACAAACAACAAAACAAAAAAGGATTAGAATTTACACTGAACAAAAATCCAAACGCAACAGGTAGCGTTGGTTCCATATTTCATGAGTTGAAATAAAAGATCCCAGAAGTTTTTCATAAGAACAAAAAGCTTATTACTCTCAAATGTTGTGCACAAATGTGTTTACATTCCTGTGTTAGTGAGCATTTCTCCTTTGCCGACATAATCTATCCTCCTGACAAATGTGGCATAACAAGAAGCTGATTAAACAGCATGATCATTACACAGGTGCCGTCAACTCATGTTTCAGCATGATAATGCTTAAGGATTTCTATACAATTCCTGGAAGATGAAAATGTCCCCAGTTCTTCCATGGCCTGCATACTCACAAGACATGTCACCCATTGAGCATGTTTGGGATGCCTTGGATTAAGGCTGAGCGATTACGGCCTTACTTTTTGCAATGAACACTGATCTGGCTTTCAGGTCTGTCTATTAAAAATGCCCTTTTTTGTTACAAATTTAACCATGCACAATGCACATTCACTAATAGTGTAGCAGGCATTATAGATAATTAACACCGGTCTCATAAACAATCTCTCAAGCAAAAGCCCACATGCTAGTGAGTAGCCAGCTAATATTTATATTTCAAGTTTAGCCAACTGGGATCTAGGTATAATTCCACAAGCTCTGAATTCAGCTAACAAGGCAAAACAGTTGTTATGAACACACCCTTCTGTCCGTCTCCCACTGTTTTGAACAGCATGCTAACCTGTCCACTTTGTTCAGATGTTGAAATCAAGTGGCCTACCTTATATCTCAGATTGAGAACGAGTTGCCAATTCCTTATATAATTGTTTCATGCTTATTGCGCATTTATAAATAACAGACTAAACAACTAGTATAACCATCTTTATTTGACCAAAATACTGCTAGCGATGCGTGGTACTGTAATGCAATGCGCGTGTCCCAACAGAATGAATGTTCATTGGTACATTTAGTAGTGTCTGCTCGAAGTTTGAGGAGATGAAACAGAGTATGGTTAAAAACCTCTTAAGGATTGTACTGTTTAATAAATAAATAAAATTGAGCTTAAAATGACATACCCAAATCTAACTGCCTGTAGCTCAGAACCTGAAGCAAGGATATGCATATTATTGATACTATTTGAAAGGAAACACTTTGAAGTTTGTGGAAATGTGACATGAATGTAGGAGAATATAACACGTTAGATCTGGTAAAAGATAATACAAACAAAAAAACATGTTTTCTTTTTTTTTGTTGTACCATCTTTGAAAACAAATGTAAGAGAGGTCATTTATAATATTGCAGTTTAGGAGCAATTTAGATTTTGGCAGCAGTGTTAGTGCAAAGTTTCAGATTGATCCAGTGAAGCATGGACAACATTTTCTATCAAGTCTGCCCAAATGTGCCAAATTTGTCAAATGATACATGTTCAAGTACATAACTATAGAGAACATACAAAAATGATATGGTAATAAAATTTAGGTTTACACACTCCCAGGAATGTCATACACAATGGATAATTAGCTTCCCTACAGAAAATACACTAACCTTCACACATCTAGATTGCCAGGCGTGGTGCGTGTGGGACCAGAGACCGCAGGGGTTCAAACTGTAGAACCCAGTTCCTACATTTTGAACATAAAAATAGATTTTATCAAACAAAACTATGCTAAATTTTATCTCTGGGACCTTCAGGATGACAAATCAGCAAGAGGTGAATGTTTCAAACCAGTTGCCGTGATAAGTGTTTTGTTGTGCACTCTCCTCAAACATTAGCATGGTATTTTTTTCAACGTAATATCTACTATAAATTGGACAGTACATAAGAAGGAAGTCTGTACATAATACAATTAATCCAAGACATGCATCCTGTTTGCAATAAGGCGAGTGGGAAAGCTGCCGTTACTGTCAATATTACTCGCCAACGTGCAATCATTGGAAAATAAATTAGACAAGGTATGATCACGAATATCCTACCAACGGGACATCAAAAACTGTAATATCCTATGTTTCACGGAATCGTGCCTGAATGATGACATGGATATTCAGCTAGCGGGATATACGCTGCACCGGCAAGATAGAACCGCACACTTCGGTAAGAAGAGGGGTGGTGGTCTGTGCGTATTTGTAAACAACAGCTGGTGCACAACATCTAAGGAAGTCTCTAGATTTTGCTCGCCTGTAGTAGAGTATCTTGTGATAAAATGCAGACCACAATATTTGCCTAGAGAGTTTTCAGCTATACTTTTCGTGGCTGTTGATTTACCACCACAGACGGATGCTGGCACTAAGACCGCACTTAGTTAGCTGTATAAGGGAATAAGCAAAAAGGAAACTGCTCACCCAGAGGTGGTGCTCCTAGTGGCCGGAGACTTTAATGCAGGGAAACTTAATTCAGTTCTACCTAATTTATATCAACATGTTAAATGCGCAACCAGAGGGAAAATAAAATTCTAGCTCACCTGTACTCCACACACAGAGACGTGTACAAAGCTCTCCCTCGTCCTCCATTTTTGGTAAATCCGACCACAATTCTATCCTCCTGATTCCTGCTTACAAGCAAAAATGAAAGCAGGAAGCAAAAAAAGTGGTCAGGTGAAGCAGATGCTAAACTACAGGACTGTTTTGCTATCACAGACTGGAACATGTTCTGGGATTCTTGCGATGGAATTGAGGAGCACACCACATCAGTCACTGGCTTTATCAATAAGTGCATCGAGGACGTCGTCTCCACAATGACTGTACGTACATACCCCAACCAGAAGCCATGGATTACAGGAAACATTCGCACTGAGCTAAAGGGTAGAGCTGCCGCTTTCAAGGTGCGGGACTCTAACCCGGAATCTTATAAGGAATCCTGCTATGCCCTCCGACGAACCATCAAACAGGCAAAGTGCCAATACACGGCTAAGATTGAATCGTACTACACTGGCTCTGACACTCGTCTTATGTGGCAGGGCTTGCAAACTATTACAGACAAAGGGAAGCACAGTCAGATGAGCTAATTATCTTCTATGCTCGCTTCGAGGCAAGTAACACTGAGGCCTGCATGAGAGCATCAGCTGTTCCGGACGACAGTGTGATCACGTTCTCCGTAGCCTACATGAGTAAGACCTTTTAAACAGGTCAACATTCACAAGGCTGCGGGGCCAGACGGACTACCAGGATGTGTGCTTCGGGCATCTGCTGACAAACTCGCAGGTGTCTTCACTGACATTTTCAACATGTCCCTGATTTGAGTCTGTAATAGCAACATGTTTCAAGCAGACCACTATAGTCCCTGTGCCCAAGAACACAAAGGCAACCTGCCTAAATGACGACAGACCCGTAGCACTCACGTCCGTAGGCATGAAGTGCTTTGAAAGGCTGATAATGGCTCACATCAACACCATTATCCCAGAAACCCTAGACCCACTACAATTTGCAAACAGATCCACAGATGATGCAATCTCTATTGCACTTCACACCACCCTTTCCCACCTGGACAAAATTGACTACAGCTCAGCGTTCAACACCATAGTACCCTCCAAAGCTCATCAATAAGCTAAGGATCCTGGGGCTAAACACCTCCCTCTGCAATTTGATCCTGGACTTTCTGACAGGCCGCCCCCAGGTAGTGAGGATAGGTAGCAACACATCTGCCACTCTGATCCTCAACACTGGATCCCCTCAGGTGTGCATGCTCAGTCCCCTCCTATACTCCCTGTTCACCCATGACTGCATGGCCTGGCACGACTCAACACAATCATTAAGTTTGCAGACGACAACAGTGGTAGGCCTGATCACCGACAGCGACGAGACCGCCTATAGGGAAGAGGTCCTGGCCATGTGGTGCCCAAATAACAACCTATCCCTTGCGTAACCAAGACTAAGGAGATGATTGTGGACTACAGGAAAAGGAGGACCGAGCACGCTCCCATTCTCATCAACGGGGCTGTAGTGGAGCAGGTTGAGAGCGTCAAGTTCCTTGGTGTCCATATCACCAACAAATTGGAATGGTCCAAACACACCAAGACAGTCGTGAGGAGGGCACGACAAAGCCTATTCCCCAACAGCAAACTAAAAAGACTTGGCATGGGTCCCTAGATTCTCAAAAGGTTCTACAGCTGCGACATCGAGACCATCCTGGTTGTATCACTGCCTGGTACGGCAATTACAGAGGGTAGTGCGTACGGCCCAGTACCACACTGGGGATAAGCTGCCTGCCATCCAGGACCTCTACACCAAGCGGTGTCAGAGGAAGGCCCTAAAAATTGTCAAAGACCTCAGCCACCCCAGTCATAGACAGTTCTCTCTACTACCGCATGGCAAGCAGTACCGGAGTGCCAAGTCTAGGACAAAAAGGCTTCAACAGTTGTTGTTTTTTACCACCAAACCATAAGACTCCTCAACAGGTAATCAAAATGGCTACTAGGACTATTTTGCATTGTGCCCCTCCCACCCCCGACCAACCAGTGCCCCCACACATTGGCTAACTGGGCTTTCTGCATTCTGTCCTGCCACCCACCAACCCCTCTTTTACGCTACTGCTACTCTCTGTTCATCATATATGCATAGTCACTTTAACCTTATCTACATGTACATACTACCTCAATCAGCCCGACTAACCGGTGTCTGTATAAAGCCTCACTACTGTTTTTATTTCTTTACTTACCTGTTGTTCACCTAATACCTTTTTTTGCACTGTTGGTTAGAGCCTGTAAGTAAGCATTTCACCTGTTGTATTCGGCGCACGTGACAAATAAACTGATTTGATTTATCAAGATGAAAATCTGTAGAGTTGATATAGTAGTGCAGCTCTGTCACAGGCTCACTATCAGTGTAGGGGAAATACTACTGTGACTTTCTGCATTACACTCGCATGCATGCGACATGCACATGCACAACCACATGCTCACAAAAACACACTCACACTTGCACACACACAACCACAAAGCCGTGCTGCTCATTGTAGCAGTCAACTTCACATGGAGCCATTTTGACATGGACCTCATTTAGATCGATTTCCTGCTTCTCTCCAGGGGGTAATTTCAGGCCTCAAACATTACATGGCTACCAGTGTGTGATTAGTCAATTAAGTATTCTATAGGTTTGAGTTTATTTTATTTTTACAGGGACAGTGCACATTAATCAACGTTTCAGTAAAAGTGCCGGTTTTAGTCAGCCAGCTAATTTTCAACCGTAGTCCCTGGGCAGGTTATTAAAAACAATTGCAATATAGACAATCATTGAGCAGTGAGGACACGCAGAGCAACATAGGACAAGCAAGGCGTAGCATACAGACAGAGCAACATAGAACAAAAAGCAGCAAGACAAAATTCATACAACACCTAGTGTAAACTCAGCAAAAAAAGAAACGTCCCTTTTTCAGGACGCTGTCTTTTCAAAAATAATTTGTTAAAATACAAAACTTCACACATCTTCATTGTGTAGGGTTTTAACACTGTTTCCCATGCTTGTTAAATAAACCATAAACAATTTTATGAACATGCACCTGTGGAACGGTCGTTAAGACACTAACAGCTTACAGATTGAAGGCAATTAAGGTCACAGTTATGAAAACTTACAACACTAAAGAGGCCTTTCTACTGACTGAAAAACACCAAAAGAAAGATGCCCAGGGTCCCTGCTCATCTGCCTGAATGTGCCTTAGGCATGCTGCAAGGAGGCATGAGGACTGCAGATGTGGCCAGGGCAATACATTGCAATGTCTGTAATGCGAGATGCCTAAGACAGCGCTACAGGAAGACGGGATGGACAGCTGATCATCCTCGCAGTGGCAGACCACGTGTAACAACACCTGCATAGGATCGGTACATCCGAACATCACACCTGTGGGACAGGTTCTTCATGGCAACAACAACTGCCAGAGTTACACCAGCAAAGCATAATCCCTCCATCAGTGCTTAGACTGGAGGCTGGACTGAGGGCCTGTTGTAAGACAGGTCCTCACCAGACATGAGCAACAACGTCGCCTATGGGCACAAACCCACCTTCGCTAGACCAGAACAGGACTAGATAGGACTGGCAAAAGGTGCTCTTCACTGACAAGTCGTGGTTTTGCCTCACCAGGGGTGATGGTCAGATTCGCGTTTATTGTCAAAGGAATGAGCATTACACCGAGGCCTGTACTCTGGAGCGGGATCGATTTTGGAGGTGGAGGGTCCGTCATGGTCTGGGGCGGGGTCTCACAGCATCATCGGACTGAGCTTGTTGTCATTGCAGGCAATCTCACCGCTGTGTGTTACAGGGAAGACCTCCTCCCACATGTGGTACCCTTCCTGCAGGCTCATCCTGACATGACCCTCCAGCATGACAATGCTACCAGCCATACTGCACGTTCTGTGCATGATTTCCTGCAAACAGGAATGTCAGTGTTCTGCCATGGCCAGCGAAGAGCCCGGATCTCAATCCCATTGAGCACGTCTGGGACCTGTTGGATCGGAGGGTGAGGGCTAGGGCCATTTTCCCCCCCAGAAACGTCCGGGAACTTGCAGGTGCCTTGGTGGAAGAGTGGGGTAACATTTCAAAGCAAGAACTGGCAAATCTGGTGCAGTCCATGAGGAGATGATGCACTGCAGAACTTAATGCAGCTGGTGGCCACACCAGATACTGACTTACTTTTGATTTTGACCCCCAGGGACACATTATTCCATTTATGTTAGTCACATGTCTGTGGAACTTGTTCAGTTTATGTCTCAGTTGTTGAATCTTATGTTCATACAAATATTTACACCATGTTAAGTTAGCTGAAAATAAACTGACAGTGATGACGTTTCTTCTTTTGCTGAGTTAATGTGCAGAAATGGGTAGTATTTCTGTTACATGCATTTGAAATACGTATTTTAATTACTTCTGAGTATTTTGTCATTTGAATTACACTGAATACAAGCATTTTGTACAGTGCATTCAGAAAGTATAGTCCCCTTCACTTTACAGCCTTATTCTAAAATTGATTAAATTGTTTTTTTTCTCATCAATCTACACACAATACCCCATAATGATGAAGCAACAGGTTTAGACAACTGTATAAAAACTGAAATATTACATTTACTTAAGTATTCAAACCCTTTTACTCTGTTGAATCACATTTTGGCTGTGATTACAGCTTTAAGTCTTATTGGGTATGACGCTACAAGTTTAGCACAACTGTATTTGGGGAATTTCTCCCATTCTTCTCTGCAGATCGTCTCAAGTTCTGTCAGGCTGGATGGAGAGTGTCGCTGCACAGCTATTTTCAAATCTCTCCAGAGATGTTCAATCAGCTTCAAGTCCGGGCTCTGGCTGGGCCACTCAAGGACATTTGTCCCAAAGCCACTCCTGCGTTGTCTTGGCTCTGTGTTTGTGTGCTGAGCCTGTGTGCTTAGCTGAACCTTTGCCCCAGTCTAAGGTCCTGCTGCTGTAAAACATAGGGATAGTATTGGCCAGGTGATGAGCGGTGCCTTGTTTCCTCCAGACGTGACGCTTGGCATTCAAGCCAAAGAGTTCAATCTTGGTTTCATCAAACCAGAAACTCTTGTTCCTCATGGTCTGAGAATCCTTTAGGTTCCTTTTGGCAAACGCAAGTGGGCTGGTATGTGCCTTTTTACTGAGGAGTGGCTTCCGTCAGGCCACTCTACCATAATGGCCTGATTTTTGGAGTGCTGCAGAGATGATTGTCCTTCTGGAAGGTTCTCCCATCGCCAGAGAGGAACTCTGGAGCTCTGTCAGAGTGACCATCTGCATCTTGGTCACCTCCCTTACCAAGGCCCTTCTCCCCCGATTACTCAGTTTGGCCAGGCAGCCAGCTCTTGGTGGTGCCAAAATTCTTCCATTTAAGAATGATGGAGGCCACTGTGTTCTTGGGGACCTTTAATGCTGCAGAACTTTTTTTGGTACCCTTTCCCAAATCAGTGCCACGACACAATCCTGTCTCTGAGCTATACAGACAATTCCTTTGACCTCGGGGCTTGGCTTTTGCTCTAACATGCACTGTCAACAGTGAGACCTTATATTGACAGGTGTGTGTGCCTTTTCCAAATCATGTCCAATCAATTGAATTTACCACAGGTGGATTCCAATCAAGTTGTAGAAACTTCTCAAGGATGATCAATGGAAAAAGGATGCACCTGATCTCAATTTCGAGTCTCACAGCAAAGAGTCTGAATACTTCTGTTTCTGTGTTTTATTTTAAATACATTTGCAAAAAATTCTAGAAACATATGTTCACTTTCTCATTGTGGTATTGTGTGTTGATTGAGAATTTGTATTTATTTAATACATTTTAGAATAAGGCTGTAAAGTAACAAAATGTGGAAAATGTAAACGGGTCTGAATTCGGGATGCACAATATTTTCGGTGAACATATTGTAATCAGCCGATATTAGCTAAAAATGCCAACATCGGTATCAGCCTCGACATCTAGTTTAATGCCGATGTGGAAAACCGGTCAAAGCTGACGTGCATACCTATATAACGTACACTACCATTCAGTTTGGGGTCACTTAGAAATGTCCTTGTTTTTGAAAGAAAAGCTACTTTTTTTTGTCATTTAAAAAAAAAAAACATTCAAATTTGATCAGAAGTACAGTGTAGACATGGTTAATGTTGTAAATGACTTGTGGCTGGAAACAGCTGATATACAAATCTAAGTTTTGAGGTGTTCAGATCACAAAGGAGAAAATTAGTGAGACGTAGAATAAAGGAGTGCTGGAGGAGAGCTTGATGCCATCTGTCAAGCAGGGTGGAGGCAATGTGATGGTCTGGGGGTGCTTTGGTGGTGGTGAAGTGTACAGGGTAAAAGGGATCTTGAAGAAGGAAGGCTATCACTCCATTTTGCAACGCCATGCCATGCCCTGTGGACGGGGCTTAATTGGTGCCAATTTCCTCCGACAACAGGACAATGACCCAAATCACAGCTCCAAACTATGCAAGAACTATTTAGGGAAGAAGCAGTCAGATGGAATTCTGTCTATTATGGAGTGGCAGTCACAGCTATTGGATCTCAACCCTATTGAGCTGTTGTGGGAGCAGCTTGACCGTATGGAACGTGAGAAGTGCCCATCAAGCCAATCCAACTTGTGGGAGGTGCTTCAGGAAGCATGGGGTGAAATCTCTTCAGATTACCTCAACAAATTGATAACTAGAATGCCAAAGGTCTGCAAGGCTGTACTTGCCGCAAATGGAGGATTCTTTGACGAAAGCAAAGTTTTGAAGGACACAAATTATTTCAATTAAATCTCATGATTTATAACCTTGTCAATGTCTTGACTATATTTCCTATTCATTTTGCAACTCATTTCATGTAAGTTTTCATGGAAAACAAGGACCTCAAACAAGTGACCCCAATCTTTTGAAAGTTTGCTGACGTAATGAAGCAAAGTTAAAACTTTGCACTTCACGTGCAACACAGCATTCCTAACCTAGCCCACAATGTCTGCTGTGTGGATTCAGCAGTCATTTTTGAAAGGGTAAGAACATTTTCAGCCTGACAACTGTCGAAATCCATTAATGCCAAGATAATAGAATTCATTGCCCTTGACAATCAACCATTCTCTGTCGTGGGTGATGATGGAGTTGCACGGTAACGTTAATAGCGTCACTTCTATTAGCTTTCCCGACATACTATGGAACGCCGTTTGTGTCTTTGCGTGTCAAAACAGATACACGTTAAATAACACTATTTGACACGTCAAATAAGCTTTTAATTTGACACGTAAATAACAGTTATTTTATAGAATGTTGTGTGTTCTGAATTTGCGCGTGCAAGCCAAGCGTCACCACTACTATCAGTAGCAATGATTTTTAGGAATCCTTGTGAGTGGGTATTAGCCAGGTAACGATTTGATGTTTGCCTATTGAAGTTGAACTTCAGTTCATGAAAATAAATACCTAGCCAGCTACTTAACCCTGTTGCCCAAAGCAAATGTTATAAGCAGCCAGCTAGCATCGTCTGGCTAGTGATGTTCGACCGGACCTAGACATGTGTTGTGAAGCTAGCCACAATAAAGATTAGGCACAATAGTGGAATTTGCCTTCAAAATAAAAGTACCTATTTGAAAGTGGTGCAGAAGGTTACAATTGGTGGAATCATGCCATATTTAGACAAGGTAATGTTAAACAATGAAATGGGGTATCCGTCTACTCTGTGACACCCACAGAACACAACTGAAGAGTTTACGCAAATATTTGCCTTGTAGCTTTTATCGCGGGACTGTGACTGTGTGAAATCACCTCCCCAGTCAGACTATTGTGTGTATTGATATTCATATTGCACTGTACAGCTTTACCTAAGGATTGGGGATCAATGAAATGGTGCATCAGTCTACTCAATACCCAAGATATTTTTTCCCAACGTCCTCAGAGGTATCAGACTCCAAAACATCCATGCAGTATTGTTTTTCCTCTGGAATAGTATTCAATACACACAGGTTGACAATAAATGTGGCTCAATTCACAGTTGTTTCAGAGTCCCCCAACAAGAGCTACGACGCTAATGTTCTCTGGGTGCCACTGAGTAGACCGATACACCATGTCATTGAGCCACAATCCATAGGTAAGGCTGTACAATGAAATAAGTAGGCCCCCAATGCAATTCTAAAGTATAATACATCCAGTGTGATTTCAACAGATTTTGTCAAATTAACAAATTGTCTTTTGTTGATTTTATATAACCACATTCCAACCTCATTTAGCATGATTTATTCAATGATGGCATAATTCTACTATTTGTATTCATTTGCATCACTGAAAATGACATACTTTTATTTTGTAGGCTAGCTGCAAAGTCCACTATTGCTCTCCATCCAACCTCACTGAGCTCGAGCTGTTTTGCAAGGAGGAATGGGAAAAAATGTCAGTCTCTCGATGTGCAAAACTGATAGAGACATACCCCAGGTGACTTACAGCTGTAATCGCAGCAAAAGGTGGCGCTACAAAGTATTAACTTAAGGGGGCTGAATAATTTTGCACGCCCAATTTTTCAGTTTTTTATTTGTTAAAAAAGTTTGAAATATCCAATAAATGTCGTTCCACTCCCTGATTGTGTCCCACTTGTTGTTGATTCTTCACAAAAAAATACAGTTTTATATCTTTATGTTTGAAGCCTGAAATGTGGCAAAAGGTCGCAAAGTTCAAGGGGGCCGAATACTTTCGCAAGGCACTGTAGTTAGCTAGCTGAAACAGATAGTAAAACTACAATGTTTTTGGGGAAGAATATTGTTTGCATCCATGAGCTAGCTAGCTTTTTTTTTATGACCAGCACTCTAGGTGCGCGAGACAACTTTACCAGCATCCTAGTATATGAATCGTTGTGACATATGAAATGCGAGTGATTGTGTAATAACTACGCAAAAAAATGAATGAACACGTTAAATTATTGTGTTTCATATTCAGGTCCTGATTGTCAAATAGTGTTAATTGACGTATCTTTCTTGACACGCAAAGACCCAAACGGCGTTCCGTAGAAATCCTAGTTGAGAATGAAACGACTGAACAAATGAATAACGAAACAGCACAGCAAGTGAAAGAAATAGGTTTTGATGGGGACATATGTAAATGCCAACAAAAGGAAAATATCGGTATCGGCCAAAAATGTAATATCGGTGCATCAGTACTCGGAATGCTTTTTGAATGCACTGTATACAAGTATTTTGCAGTTTATTTTGATTATATTGATCTTTATGGTCATTTCTATCTGTATTTTATACATTTATACGGCTATGACAGAGCCTGAACTCGAACCCAGAATCTCTAGACTTAGACAACTGCGCCACTCGGGAGGCCGTACAGTCAAATCTAAATGAAGAAGGTACACTGTATATATTCACCTATTTGTTTCTGGATCAGGATCTTTCTGAATGTGCAGGTAGGTAGGTAATGCTATGTTGTTAAGATTAGGATCCCAGCACCATGTTCACTACTACAACAGGGAGAAGGAATCCCACAGCTTGAGTGTTTTGTTCTTTGATACTGCAGCTGTATGGAAGCACAGATTTACAATTTGAATTAGAATCGGCACGTGTGTGTGTGTGTGTGTGTGTGTGTGTGTGTGTGTGTGTGTTTGGCAGTCCCGTTTCCTTCCATGGTGGCTGGATCTAGTTCAGTGTGATGGATGTGATTCTCTGTGGATCCGTTATCCAGGCCACACCGGGAAGGGCGAAGGAAGGGAAAGAGAGGAAAGGCCCTCTGTGGGATCTCACTTTGTTCTGAGAACCACCCCAAGGAGAGGAGACGGGAGAGGGAGGAGATGGCGAGGATACGAAAGGAGAGGAGAAAATGTGAGAGGAAAGGAGAGTGTTTGCTCACATTTTCCGTCTTTCCTCATTTCCTCTCCCCTCTCCTTTTCTTGTCCTCTCTCCATGCAGTGACAGTGTTACTCATGGCCACAGATCATGACCAGCAGGACAGTAATATCCCTGGTTAAGTCCCAGTTTCACAGACCAATGGCTGCTGTTGTATTGTTCTTTATTTCTAATTCTGAACGACCTTTTCTCCCTCTACTTGGCTGTAACTGTACTGTGTGTGACTTCACCATTCCATCGGGTAAAATCTATTTCTCGAGTAGCACGGTAGAGGATGATGGGTAACGTAGGTCCGGGGCCTGGCACATGTGGTCTGGCACATGTTCAGCGGGTTGTCATGGTAACGCGGTCATGACCAAACAGTGGCGATCTGTCATTTGTTCGCCGATCAGAGACATGCTTGACATGTTCATTCATTTAAATGTCTGTACGAACACATCTCATCAGAGAGCGAAAGAGGAGGGAGAGAGAGAGAAGGGGGGATATTCTGTGAAACAGCTCTCGTCTCTTCTCCTGTTTTTTAACGAGCAGAGGGATGATGTCAAACTTATATTGTCCCATTGGCAGCTGCTGTCTGTGAGTGGGATAAATACTCCAACCCCCCAAAAACTACCAACTGCCAATCAGTCCCGTGTGCGATTGCCCATTGGATGTTAGACAGTTGCTAAGGTTACAGTTGTTGCTGAGACATTCCTTCACTCGGGCGAACCGTCGGGCCCTGCTGGGACTTGGTGTCTGGTAGGGGGACGTGACTTACACATCGCACGCAGCGCCTTTCTGTCTCTGTCTTTCACTCTCAATTCAGTGCAATTTGCTTTATTGGAATGACCTAACAATGTACATATTGTCAAAGCATACTTCTCTCTCTCTCTGTTTGAAAGAGCTCTGAAAGGCTTTCAACACCCATCTATCCCTGTCTGTCTCTGTCTTTCTCCCTATTTCTTACCCACCTACTGGGGACAGCCAGACAGACAGCTCTTATGGTTCTGTTGGTGCTTTGGTCTTTTCCCATTTTATTTTTTCTAAAGAGATTTGTCTGGCCTGGTATCAGATCTCTCCAACCCCATGGGTTCTCAGATGTCAGGTCTGCTATGGACTGTGATTGACTGTTCTCACACTGGGTGAATCTCAGGAGCATCAGCCTTCTGTCCTCCTTTACCATCCTGAGGAGATGAGGTAACAGAGACGCAAAGGAACTTCTTTGATCAGATCTGGAGTCGGTTCTCAGCAGTTCTTGGGCAGAGCCTTGGCCAGTCTCTGGAGGCTAGTCAGACTGTCTGCTCCCAGCTGGTCAGTGATGCTGGGGAGCATCTCTGTCAGCTGCTTGGTCTTGGTGTGGCCAGTGATGGGTGAAGGTGTTGGCTGCAAGGTAGGACTTGTACTTGGGGGTTGTTGAAGTGGATCACTGTCCCCTGGTTTGTGAATATGATATACAAGGACAAAGTACTTTTAAAATGTAGATCCACAGATGGTATGGTTACATGTTTTGGTTGAATGTTTCGGTTTTGCACTACACAGCTGATTCAAATAACCAACTCATTATCAAGCTTTGATCATTTGAATTGGCTGTGTAGTGCTAGTGCAAAAACCTAATCATGCAACCAGGGGGGACCCAGGACAGAGTTTGGGAATCCCTAACGTAGAGTAAGGCATTGTTGGAAGAATAGATTGATGCAATTCAATGCATGATTAATATAATGAACCTATTTTTAAAACTTCTTATAAAGTTGGTTTTGTAGGATAAGCTGGAAATGTGATATTTTTGACTGATATTATAATTGTTTGTTTCATAGCTGCAAAGTAGTTTGAACACTGTCAGTTCCACTTTAATCCATCCAATGATAAACCACTGTGGAGGAGTGGTGGGAGGGTTAATTCCAGGAAACTAACCCTGCCAGCTCTTAATGGAACAGGGGTTATTAAGTGGGCTTTTACCATCTCTGTGGCTTTCAGCTTTCAGCCTCCTACTGAGAGAGAGATGGAAAGAGAGATGAACATGACTTGTTCCAATTAGCATCTCAGGTTGAAAGCCTAAAATGCAGCCCACCCAGAGGCATGCTGAGATAGGGCTGTTACGGTGACCGTATTACCGCTACACCGGCAATCACGAGTCATGACCTCAGTCAAAATAACACATGACCGTTTAGTCACGGTCACTAGGCTTCTCCAAGCTCTGATGCTGCTGATGGTCATTAGTAGCCTACCAAACTTGCTAACTGCCTGCTACTCACCACTCTTTTGTCCCTTTAATCACTCTGACATCGATGCAAATGTAATCAAAAGTTGAATCAAACACTTCACGACAGCCCATGATCTCATGTTGTGCAACATTTCTATAGGCTATGCAATTGAGTGAAAATGTTTTGATGGCCTCTATTAAAAAGAGTAGGATCCCATCAGCCTTCTGTAGGCTAGGCCTACTATATTTATTTTTCATCTTTCCTAATATTAAGCACATTGCTTCTCTTTACAACAGGAGTATAGCCTACCTGGCTGGCATGAAAATGAACCATTGGAAAAGCGTCCTCCATCCGCTATTTAAGTACATAGGTGACATGTATTTTTTCCCCCTGCCCCTGTTCCCGAAACGGGTGCATGAAAATGGTCCATTCTCAATCAACTAGTTTCACACACACACATGATTTAGTATATTTAAAGATTAAATCAAGAAGGTGGGTGACATCAGCCTATCGCTTGTGAACGATGCCCATCGTGTGCAGTAAGGCAAGAAACAGCGCATGCCTTTTTTTTTTGCGACTTTGTCTAATCGTAGTCGCACACCTCCATGTAGCCTAGCCCATAGGCCTATATGTTTTGATAGGGTTTGTATCAGAACTAAAGTGTCCAATTAACTTCTTTAAAAGGAAGCATGTGAATCGGCTTTACAACCGGTGTAGAGCCTAACTGGCGTAGTGCATAGGTGGTGTGAGTTTCAAGTTTGGGGAAGGTAATTTTTAACATAAAAATGCACCTTTTTATAATAAAACATTACATGCATAATCACATTTGTGATCACTTTTGAGAGCAGTGTTTTCCTGCTAATTCATTGCATTTTGAAACATTCACGCTTATAGCATTTCTGCGCTTATAATGTGAAGAAATAAACTATTAGGCTATCAACATTTTAAGCTAAATGTTCTGATCTGTTGCATCTGCCTCATTGCTTTTAAAATATGGTATTAATTTGAGATCTGTCGCATCCCACAACTGTCCCAGAGTATGTTTGGAATATATCTTTCTGGCACAAGAAGGACAAGTTGACCAATAGAATAGGTCAACTTTTATACTATGTGGGATAGTAGATTGACATTGGCTAGTGCTTTTGCTGTTTGTTAGTACTACTCATCTTGTTGGCTGATGAAAAATAAATGTGGACAGTTCTTCTAACATCTTCACTATGCGCCTCGGATTTCGATAAGGACGCTCACGCATTCTCGATGTGTCGGTCTTCACTTGTAGCCTACTTCGGAATTGACATACCTGTGAGAAGGACCCGATCACATTATTGGCATTGGCTAATATGTGAGTGACCAATGTGAGTGAGAGGTGCTTCGGAGCACGGCACTTGGCAGCCGGGAGAAGGGAATTATAAATGGTATATTCAGCCCAAGGGCACAACAGTCCACAAAAGGGATGTATTATTTTAGGGGGTGTTACTGCCACACAAGGGGGATGCCGCTGTGAAATTTGACGCCTGGTGAGATTATCATCAAGTCCTTGTTAAATTGTGAATGAGAGACTGAAGTATGTGCAGCCTAAAAATTCATATAAAATAATAATTAGTAGATTTGGATAGAAAACACTAAAGTTTCCAAAACTGTTAAAATAATGTCTGAGTGTAACAGAACTGATTTGGCAGGCGAAAGCCTGAGAAAAATCCATTCAGGAAGTAGAATTGTAGGATAGTTTTTTGTTTGTAGTTTTCTATTCAATGCCATTACAGTATCCATTGACTTGGGACTCAAATTGCAGTTCCTATGCCTTCCACTAGATGTCAACAGACTTTAGAAATTGTTTCAGGCTTGTATTCAGCACTAATAGAGTTTCAATCGGTGACGTCACTCGCTCTGAGATCTTGAATTAGTCTGCAAGTGCAGAGGATTTTGTGGAGCGATGGGTAATGATGCTTCGAGGGTGGCTGTTGTAGATGTGTTCCTGGCTCGAGCCCAGGTAGGGGCAAGGAGAGGGACGGAAGCTATACTCTTACACTGGTATGCTATAGTGCCTATAAGAACATCAATAGTCAAAGGTATATGAAATAAAAATGGTATAGAGAGAAATAGTCCTATAATTCCTATAATAACTACAACCTAAAACTTCTTACCTGGGAATATTGAAGACTCATGTTAAAAGGAACCACCAGCTTTCATATGTTCCATGTTCTGAGCAAGGAACTTAAACGTTAGCTTTTTTACATGGCACATATTGCACTTTTACTTTCTTCTCCAACACTTGTTTTTGCATTATTTAAACCAAATCGAATAGGTTTCATTATATTTTTTGGCTAAATTGATTTTATTGATGCATTATATTAAGGTAAAAAAAGTGTTCATTCAGTACTGTTGTAATTGTCATTATTACAAGTACATTTGAAATATCGGCCAATTTGAATCGATAACGGCTTTTTTTGGTCCTCCAATCGGTATCGGCATTGAAAAACCCTAATCGGTCGACCTCTAGTTTGGAGGTTAGTTAACAGTGTCCAAGAAGGGCCAAAAGTATATAGAATGGTGTCGTCTGCGTAGAGGTAGATCAGAGAATCACCAACCGCAAGAGCGACATCATTGATATATATACAGAGAAAAGAGTTGGCCTGAGAATTGAACCTTAAGGCACCCCCATAGAGACTGTCAGAGGTCTGGACAACAGGCCCTCCAATTTGACACACTGAACTCTGTCCTAGAAGTAGTTGTTGAACTAGGTGAGGCAGTCATTTGAGAAACCAAGGCTATTGAGTCTGCCGATAAGAATGCAGTGATTGAGTGTCGAAAGCCTTGGCCAGGTCGATGAAGACGGCTGCACAGTACTGTCTTTTATCGATGGCGGTTATGGTATTGTTTAGGACCTTGAGCGTGGCTGAGGTGCACCCATGACCAGCTCGGAAACCAGATTGCATAGTGGAGAAGGTACTGTGGGATTCGAAATGGTTGGTGATCTGTTTGTTAACTCGGTTTAGAAGATTTTAGAAAGGCAGGGCTGGATGGATATAGGTCTATAACAGTTTGGGTCTGGAGTGTCTCCCCCTTTTGAAGAGGGGGATGACCGTGGCAGCTTTCCAATATTTGGGGATCTCAGACGATACGAAAGAGGTTGAACAGGCTGGTAAAAGGGTTGCTACAATTTTGGTGGATAATTTTAGAGAGGGTCCAGATTGTCTAGCCCAGCTGATTTGTAGGGATCCAGATTTTGCAGCTCTTTCAAAACATCAGCTGTCTGGATTTGGACAAGTTGCTGCAAGGGGTGCTGAGCTGTTGGTAGGGGTAGCCAGGTGGAAAAATGCTTATTGAAATTCTCAATTATCGTAAATTTATCGGTTGTGACAGTGTTTCCTAGCCTCAGTGCAATGGGCAGCTAGGAGGAGGTGCTCTTATTCTCCATGGACTTTAGTGTCCCAAAACTTTTTGGAATTAGTGCTACAAGATGCAAATTTCTGTTTGAAAAAGCTAGCCTTAGCTTTTCTAAATGATTGAGTATATTGGTTCCTTACATTCCTGAAATGTTGCATATCGCGGGGGCTATTCGATGTTAATTCAGAACGCCACAAGATGTTTTTGTGCTTTTCAAGGGCAGTCAAGTCTTTGGTGAACCAAGGGCTATATCTGTTCTTAGTTCTACATTTTTTTGAACGGGGCATGCTTATTTAAGATGGCGAGGCAATCACTTTTAAAGAGCAACCAGGCATCCTCTACTGATATGAGGTCAAGATCCTTCCAGGATACCTGGACCTGGTCGATTTAGAAAGGCCTGCTCGCTGAAGTGTTTTAGGGAGCGTTTGACAGTGATGAGGGGCGGTTGTTTGACCGCGGACCCATTACAGATGCAGGCAATGAGGCAGTGATCGCTGCGATCCTGGTTGAATACAGCAGAGGTGTATTTAGAGGGCAGGTTGGTCAGGATGATATCTAAGATGGTGCCCATGGTTATGGATTTAGGGTTGTACCTGGTAGGTTCATTGATAATTTGTGTGAGATTGAGGGCATCTAGCTTAGATTGTAAGACGCCCGGGGTGTTAAGCATTTTAAGGTTTTTGGAATATCGTATGTCAGACATTTCTGCATCCCAGATGTCACCCTATTCCATGACCAAGGCTCATATAATCGATCCCTGAATACATCAATAACCATGATTACATTCATTGCTAGAAAGAGCAGTCAGCAGCACTTGCTCTAAAGAGCTCCTCTCGTCACCCCGCCAAGTGCCTAGTCATCCTACACCGAATTCACTTCAATCACCCGGTGACATATTGCTTTTTTTGGCCTTGATCTTTCTCGTTGGAGGAGTGTGCCGCTCAACTTAGTTCCTTTCACTACTGTAAGCACTTTTTGTTTTATTAGCATTTTGCTGCGAATGGCTTTTTGTATGGTTTGCATGGAATGACTGTTTTATTGACTGTCTTCTAAGATTAAATATTGAATTATCATGCTTATTTACTTTATCCACACCTAAATATTCTGATTAGTTGAAGGTGTGCTAGCACTTGGCTGGAACACAACTCTGCACGTCACGTGGGTCCTTTGGACCAGAATTGAGGAGTTCCATCTTAACAATAAATCACAGGCTAGAGTTTTTTTTAATTTTTTTTTTTTTAATGACAGGTGAAGATTTGAGTGACAGCCACAGGTGTTCATGATTCTCTCTTCTCAGCCTTTTCACTGTTGGAATATTAGAAACAAGAAGTTAGGGGGCTGGGCCTCACAACCTGACTCTGTCAGTCACTGTCACCATGGTGATATTGAGGCTGACAGACTGCTGGAGAAGCAAGTATCCATGTATCCAACATCTATTCATCGCTCTCCTTGTGCTAATAAATATGTAGGTGCGTGTGTGTGTGTTCATGTGCTCTAATTTCCATATACATAAATCACAAAGATGTCAACAACATCCCATCAGAAATGCTACAGTAATGATTTACCAACATGTCGTAATAAGATTTCATGGAGAGAGCGAGAGAGAGCGAGATAAACACATTCCAGTGAGTGGGGGACTCATGGGCCTAGTGTAGTAATCCCCACCCTGGTTGCATCTCTCTTGTAGTTAGTATTCCTCTGGGTGTCCCCCTCATCTCTACCCTGGGGAGGCAGACACACTGCTCTTCTCTGCGCTGCCTAGGGATCCCCTGGCTCCTGTCTGCCTGCTGCCATGCTGCTGCCATACTGCCAGCCCTAACAGCCTTTCCTCTACTGGGCTCTTCTCTCTGCTGGAGGACTGGCAAAGGAAATGGGAGAGTAAGAGAGGGAGTGAGGGGTAGAGAGTTGGAGGAAAGGTCAGAGAGAAACAGACAGACAGAGAGCAACCGTTCAGAATGGGTTCTCAACAGAATCCATGAATGAAACACTGACACTTCAGTAAATGTGTTATTGTGCCTAGCTAAAATGGAATACATGGCAAGCACAGGTTGAAATAGTGTGTGTGTGAAGGTGAGCGCATGCGTACACACTGCCGAGGCTGTCTCTTTGCCCTCCCAGCCCGGCTTGTCAGTATAAATTAGGACAGGTCTCTCCGAGAGAGGCACTGAGAATATACAAGCCACAGCGCTGCTGATGCTCTCTTTCTCTCTCTCTCTCTCTGTGTGTGTGTGTGTGTGTGTGTGTGTGTGTGTGTGTGTGAGAGAGAGAAAGAAAGTGGGAGGGATAGGGAGAAAGATGGACAGAAAGCAGTAGCTAGCTTCTACCTGTGGAGCTGGGCTCAGTGACCTGTTGAAAAGCCTCAGCTCATATTAGCACGCTCTGTTGCAACTGTTCTGTCCAGATGTTGTCAAGCATAATCCTGCTCGGTTGCCACACTGTCCTTTCAAACAGTACAAGCCACCATGGAAATAGAAAACATATTCACTACTTACAGTAAATATTAATATAGGATTTCTATGGGTATGATATGTGTCTAGTCTGTTATTCTGTAGCATTCCCGTTTTGTATTAGATACAGTCAAATCTAAATGAAGAAGGTACACTGTATATATTCACCTATTTGTTTCTGGATCAGGATCTTTCTGAATGTGCAGGTAGGTAGGTAATGCTATGTTGTTAGGATTAGGATCCCAGCACCATGTTCACTACTACAACAGGGAGAAGGAATCCCACAGCTTGAGTGATTTGTTCTTTGATACTGCAGCTGTATGGAAGGACAGATGTGATATTCTACATCACAATTTGAATTAGAATTGTGCGTGTGTGTGTGTGTGTGTGTGTCAGTTTCTGTTTCCTTCCGTGGTGGCTGGATCTAGTTCAGTGTGATGGTGTGATTCTCTGTGGATCCATTATCCAGGCCACACTGGGAAGGGTGAAGGAAGGGTGAACTAAGAGTGGGAGAGGAAAGAATGATGGAGGGAGAGGGGGAGAGATGGATGAAGGAGAGTGAAGATGGAGGGAGGGGGAAGATGGGCAAAGCAGGGAGGGGGAAGATGTGGGAAGATGGGCAAAGCAGCGAGGGGGAAGATGGGCAAAGCAGCGAGGGGGAAGATGGGCAAAGCAGCGAGGGGGAAGATGGGCAAAGCAGCGAGGGGGAAGATGGGCAAAGCAGGGAGGGAGAAGATGGGCAAAGCAGGGAGGGGGAAGATGGGGGAAGATGGGCAAAGCAGTGAGGGGGAAGATGGGCAAAGCAGTGAGGGGGAAGATGGGCAAAGCAGTGAGGGGGAAGATGGGCAAAGCAGTGAGGGGGAAGATGGGCAAAGCAGTGAGGGGGAAGATGGGCAAAGCAGGGAGGGGGAAGATGGGCAAAGCAGGGAGGGGGAAGATGGGGGAAGATGGGCAAAGCAGGGAGAGGGAAGATGGGCGAAGCAGTGAGGGGGAAGATGGGCGAAGCAGTGAGGGGGAAGATGGGCGAAGCAGTGAGGGGGAAGATGGGCGAAGCAGTGAGGGGGAAGATGGGCGAAGCAGTGAGGGGGAAGATGGGCGAAGCAGTGAGGGGGAAGATGGGCGAAGCAGTGAGGGGGAAGATGGGGGAAGATGGGCAAAGCAGTGAGGGGAAGATGGGGGAAGATGGGCAAAGCAGCGAGGGGGAAGATGGGCAAAGCAGGGAGGGGGAAGATGGGCAAAGCAGGGAGGGGGAAGATGGGCAAAGCAGGGAGGGGGAAGATGGGCAAAGCAGGGAGGGGGAAGATGGGCAAAGCAGGGAGGGGGAAGATGGGCAAAGCAGTGATGGGCAAAGCAGTGAGGGGGAAGATGGGCAAAGCAGGGAGGGGGAAGATGGGCAAAGCAGTGAGGGGGAAGATGGGCAAAGCAGTGAGGGGGAAGATGGGCAAAGCAGTGAGGGGGAAGATGGGGGAAGATGGGCAAAGCAGCGAGGGGGAAGATGGGCAAAGCAGGGAGGGGGAAGATGGGCAAAGCAGGGGGAAGAGGGGGAAGATGGGCAAAGCAGTGAGGGGGAAGATGGGCAAAGCAGGGAGGGGGAAGATGGGGGAAGATGGGCAAAGCAGGGAGAGGGAAGATGGGCAAAGCAGGGAGAGAGGGAAGATGGGCAAAGCAGGGAGAGAGGGAAGATGGGCAAAGCAGGGAGAGAGGGAAGATGGGCAAAGCAGGGAGAGGGGGAAGATGGGCAAAGCAGGGAGAGGGGGAAGATGGGCAAAGCAGTGAGGGGGAAGATGGGCGAAGCAGTGAGGGGGAAGATGGGCGAAGCAGTGAGGGGGAAGATGGGCGAAGGGGGAAGATGGGCGAAGCAGTGAGGGGGAAGATGGGGGAAGATGGGCAAAGCAGTGAGGGGAAGATGGGCAAAGCAGCGGGGGAAGATGGGCAAAGCAGCGAGGGGGAAGATGGGCAAAGCAGGGAGGGGGAAGATGGGCAAAGCAGGGAGGGGGAAGATGGGCAAAGCAGGGAGGGGGAAGATGGGCAAAGCAGGGAGGGGGAAGATGGGCAAAGCAGTGGGGAAGATGGGCAGTGAGGGGGAAAGCAGCAGTGAGGGGGAAGATGGGCAAAGCAGTGAGGGGGAAGATGGGCAAAAGCAGTGAGGGGGAAGATGGGCAAAGCATGTGAGGGGGAAGATGGGGGAAGATGGGCAAAGCAGCGAGGGGGAAGATGGGCAAAGCAGGGAGGGGGAAGATGGGCAAAGCAGAGAGAGGGGGAAGATGGGCAAAGCAGGGAGATGGGGGAAGATGGGCAAAGCAGGGAGAGGGGGGAAGATGGGCAAAGCAGGGAGATGGTGGGCAAAGCAGGGAGAGGGGGAAGATGGGCAAAGCATGGGCAAAGCAGAGGGGGAAGATGGGCAAAGCAGGGAGAGGGGGAAGATGGGCAAAGCAGGGAGAGAGGGAAGATGGGCAAAGCATGGGGAGGGGGAAGATGGGCAAAGCAGTGAGGGGGAAGATGGGCAAAGCAGGGAGGGGGAAAGATGGGCAAAGCAGGGGAGGGGGAAGATGGGCAAAGCAGGGAGAGGGGGAAGATGGGCAAAGCAGGGAGAGTGGGAAGATGGGCAAAGCAGGGAGAGGGGGAAGATGGGCAAAGCAGGGAGAGGGGGAAGATGGGCAAAGCAGGGAGAGGGGGAAGATGGGCAAAGCAGGGAGAGGGGGAAGATGGGCAATGGGTGAAGCAGGGAGAGGGGGAAGATGGGCAGGGGGAAGATGCAGGGAGAGGGGGAAGATGGGCAAAGCAGGGAGAGGGGGAAGATGGGCGAAGCAGGGAGAGGGGGAAGATGGGCGAAGCAGGGAGAGGGGGAAGATGGGCGAAGCAGGGAGAGGGGGAAGATGGGCGAAGCAGGGAGAGGGGGAAGATGGGCGAAGCAGGGAGAGGGGGAAGATGGGCGAAGCAGGGAGAGGGGGAAGATGGGCAAAGCAGTGAATGGGGGAAGATGGGCAAAGGCAAAGCAGTGAGGGGGAAGATGGGCAAAGCAGGGGGAAGAGGCAAAGCAGGAAGATGGGCAAAGCAGTGAGGGGGAAGATGGGCAAAGCAGTGAGGGGGAAGATGGGCAAAGCGAGGGGGAAGATGAGGGGGAAGAGGGGGAAGATGGGCAGGGAGAGAGGGAAGATGGGCAAAGCGAGGGGGAAGATGGGCAAAGAGAGGGGGAAGATGGGCAAAGCAGGGAGAGGGGGGAAGATGGGCAAAGCAGGGAGATGGGGGAAGATGGGCAAAGCAGGGAGAGGGGGAAGATGGGCAAAGCAGGGAGAGGGGGAAGATGGGCAAAGCATGGGGGAGAGGGGGAAGATGGGCAAAGCAGGGAGAGGGGGAAGATGGGAGGGAGAGAGGGAAGATGGGCAAAGCAGGGAGGGGGAAGATGGGGGAAGATGGGCAAAGCAGGGAGAGGGAAGATGGGCAAAGCAGGGAGAGAGGGAAGATGGGCAAAGCAGGGAGAGAGGGAAGATGGGCAAAGCAGGGAGAGGGGGAAGATGGGCAAAGCAGGGAGAGGGGGAAGATGGGCAAAGCAGGGAGAGGGGGAAGATGGGCAAGCAGGGAGAGGGGGAAGATGGGCGAAGCAGGGAGAGGGGGAAGATGGGCGAAGCAGGGAGAGGGGGAAGATGGGCGAAGCAGGGAGAGGGGGAAGATGGGCGAAGCAGGGAGAGGGGGAAGATGGGCGAAGCAGGGAGAGGGGGAAGATGGGCGAAGCAGGGAGAGGGGGAAGATGGGCGAAGCAGGGAGAGGGGGAAGATGGGCGAAGCAGGGAGAGGGGGAAGATGGGCGAAGCAGGGAGAGGGGGAAGATGGGCGAAGCAGGGAGAGGGGGAAGATGGGCGAAGCAGGGAGAGGGGGAAGATGGGCAAAGCAGGGAGAGGGGGAAGATGGGCAAAGCAGGGAGAGGGGGAAGATGGGCAAAGCAGGGAGATGGGGGAAGATGGGCAGGGAGATGGGGGAAGAAAGCAGGGAGAGGGGGAAGATGGGCAAAGCAGGGAGAGGGGGAAGATGGGCAAAGCAGGGAGAGGGGGAAGATGGGCAAAGCAGGGAGAGGGGGAAGATGGGCAAAGCAGGGAGAGAGGGAAGATGGGCAAAGCAGGGAGAGAGGGAAGATGGGCAAAGCAGGGAGAGAGGGAAGATGGGCAAAGCAGGGAGAGGGGGAAGATGGGCGAAGCAGGGAGAGGGGGAAGATGGGCGAAGCAGGGAGAGGGGGAAGATGGGCGAAGCAGGGAGAGGGGGAAGATGGGCGAAGCAGGGAGAGGGGGAAGATGGGCGAAGCAGGGAGAGGGGGAAGATGGGCGAAGCAGGGAGAGGGGGAAGATGGGCGAAGCAGGGAGAGGGGGAAGATGGGCGAAGCAGGGAGAGGGGGAAGATGGGCGAAGCAGGGAGAGGGGGAAGATGGGCGAAGCAGGGAGGGGGAAGATGGGGAAGATGGGCAAAGCAGGGAGGGGGAAGATGGGGAAGATGGGCAAAGCAGGGAGAGGGGGAAGATGGGCAAAGCAGGGAGGAGGAAGATGGGGAAGATGGGCAAAGCAGGGAGGGGGAAGATGGGGAAGATGGGCAAAGCAGGGAGAGGGGGAAGATGGGGGAAGCAAAGCAGAGAGGGGGAAGATGGGCAAAGCAGGGAGGGGGAAGATGGGCAAAGCAGGGAGAGGGGGAAGATGGGCAAAGCAGGGAGAGGGGGAAGATGGGCAAAGCAGGGAGAGGGGGAAGATGGGCAAAGCAGCGAGGGGGAAGATGGGCAAAGCAGCGAGGGGGAAGATGGGCAAAGCAGGGAGGGGGAAGGGGGAAGATGGGCAAAGCAGGGAGGGGGAAGATGGGGAAGATGGGCAAAGCAGGGAGGGGGAAGATGGGGGAAGATGGGCAAAGCAGGGAGAGGGGGAAGATGGGCAAAGCAGGGAGGGGGAAGATGGGCAAAGCAGGAGAGGGGGAAGATGGGCAAAGCAGCGAGGGGGAAGATGGGCAAAGCAGCGAGGGGGAAGATGGGCAAAGCAGCGAGGGGGAAGATGGGGAAGATGGGCAAAGCAGGGAGGGGGAAGATGGGGAAGATGGGCAAAGCAGGGAGGGGGAAGATGGGGAAGATGGGCAAAGCAGGGAGGGGGAAGATGGGGGAAGATGGGCAAAGCAGAGAGGGGGAAGATGGGTAAAGCAGGGAAGGGGGAAGATGGGCAAAGCAGGGAGGGGGAAGATGGGGGAAGATGGGCAAAGCAGGGAGGGGAGGGGGAAGATTGGGGAAGATGGGCAAAGCAGGGAGGGGGAAGATGGGCAAAGCAGGGAGGGGGAAGATGGGCAAAGCAGGGAGGGGGAAGATGGGCGAAGCAGTGAGGGGGAAGATGGGCGAAGCAGAGAGGGGGAAGATGGGCAAAGCAGCGAGAGGGGGAAGATGGGCAAAGCAGGGAGGGGAAAGATGGGCAAAGCAGTGAGGGGGAAGATGGGGGAAGATGGGCAAAGCAGGGAGGGAGAGGGGGAAGATGGGCAAAGCAGGAGAGGGGGAAGATGGGCAAAGCAGAGAGGGGGAAGATGGGCGAAGCAGGGAGGGGGAAGATGGGCAAGAGCAGCAGGGAGGAGGAGGGGGAAGATGGGCAAAGCAGCAGGGAGGGGGAAGATGGGCAAAGCAGCGAGGGGGAAGATGGGCAAAGCAGCGAGGGGGAAGATGGGGAAGATGGGCAAAGCAGGGAGGGGGAAGATGGGGAAGATGGGCAAAGCAGGGAGGGGGAAGATGGGGAAGATGGGCAAAGCAGGGAGGGGGAAGATGGGGGAAGATGGGCAAAGCAGTGAGGGGGAAGATGGGTAAAGCAGGGAGGGGGAAGATGGGCAAAGCAGGGAGGGGGAAGATGGGGGAAGATGGGCAAAGCAGGGAGGGGAGGGGGAAGATTGGGGAAGATGGGCAAAGCAGGGAGGGGGAAGATGGGCAAAGCAGGGAGGGGGAAGATGGGCAAAGCAGGGAGGGGGAAGATGGGCGAAGCAGTGAGGGGGAAGATGGGCGAAGCAGTGAGGGGGAGGATGGGCAAAGCAGGGAGGGGGAGGATGGGCAAAGCAGGGAGGGGGAAGATGGGCAAAGCAGTGAGGGGGAGGATGGGCAAAGCAGGGAGGGGAAAGATGGGCAAAGCAGTGAGGGGGAAGATGGGGGAAGATGGGCAAAGCAGGGAGGGGAAGGGGAAGATGGGCAAAGCAGGTAGGGGGAAGATGGGCAAAGCAGTTAGGGGGAAGATGGGCAAAGCAGGGAGGGGGAAGATGGGGGAAGATGGGCAAAGCAGGGAGTGGGAAGATGGGCAAAGCAGGGAGGGGGAAGATGGGGGAAGATGGGCAAAGCAGCGAGGGGGAAGATGGGCAAAGCAGGGAGGGGGAGGATGGGCAAAGCAGTGAGGGGGAGGATGGGCAAAGCAGGGAGGGGGAAGATGGGCAAAGGAGGGAGGGGGAAGATGGGGGAAGATGGGCAAAGCAGGGAGGGGAAAGATGGGGGAAGATGGGCAAAGCAGGGAGGGGGAAGATGGGGGAAGATGGGCAAAGCAGGGAGGGGGAAGATGGGGGAAGATGGGCAAAGCAGTGAGGGGGAATATGGGGGAAGATGGGCAAAGCAGGGAGGGGGAAGATGGGCAAAGCAGGGAGGGGGAGGATGGGGGAAGATCGGCAAAGCAGTGAGGGGGAAAATGGGCAAAGCAGCAGGGAGGGGGAAGATGGGCAAAGCAGCGAGGGGGAAGATGGGCAAAGCAGCGAGGGGGAAGATGGGCAAAGCAGAGAGGGGGAAGATGGGCAAAGCAGCAGGGGGAAGATGGGCAAAGAGGGAGAGGGGGAAGATGGGCAAAGCAGGGAGGGGGAAGATGGGGAAGATGGGCAAAGCAGGGAGAGGGAAGATGGGGAAGATGGGCAAAGCAGGGAGGGGGAAGATGGGGAAGATGGGCAAAGCAGGGAGGGGAAAGATGGGGGAAGATGGGCAAAGCAGGGAGGGGGAAGATGGGGGAAGATGGGCAAAGCAGGGAGGGGGAAGATGGGGGAAGATGGGCAAAGCAGTGAGGGGGAATATGGGGGAAGATGGGCAAAGCAGGGAGGGGGAAGATGGGCAAAGCAGGGAGGGGGAGGATGGGCAAAGCAGCGAGGGGGAAAATGGGCAAAGCAGCGAGGGGGAAGATGGGCAAAGCAGCGAGGGGGAAGATGGGCAAAGCAGCGAGGGGGAAGATGGGCAAAGAAGGGAGAGGGGGAAGATGGGCAAAGCAGGGAGGGGGAAGATGGGGAAGATGGGCAAAGCAGGGAGGGGGAAGATGGGGAAGATGGGCAAAGCAGGGAGGGGGAAGATGGGGAAGATGGGCAAAGCAGGGAGGGGGAAGATGGGCAAAGCAGCGAGGGGGAAGATGGGTAAAGCAGGGAGGGGGAAGATGGGCAAAGCAGGGAGGGGGAAGATGGGGGAAGATGGGCAAAGCAGGGAGGGGAGGGGGAAGATTGGGGAAGATGGGCAAAGCAGGGAGGGGGAAGATGGGCAAAGCAGGGAGGGGGAAGATGGGCAAAGCAGGGAGGGGGAAGATGGGCAAAGCAGGGAGGGGGAAGATGGGTGAAGCAGTGAGGGGGAAGATGGGCGAAGCAGTGAGGGGGAGGATGGGCAAAGCAGGGAGGGGGAGGATGGGCAAAGCAGTGAGGGGGAAGATGGGCAAAGCAGTGAGGGGGAGGATGGGCAAAGCAGGGAGGGGAAAGATGGGCAAAGCAGTGAGGGGGAAGATGGGCAAAGCAGGGAGGGGAGGGGGAAGATGGGCAAAGCAGGTAGGGGGAAGATGGGCAAAGCAGTTAGGGGGAAGATGGGCAAAGCAGGGAGGGGGAAGATGGGGGAAGATGGGCAAAGCAGGGAGTGGGAAGATGGGCAAAGCAGGGAGGGGGAAGATGGGGGAAGATGGGCAAAGCAGCGAGGGGGAAGATGGGCAAAGCAGCGAGGGGGAAGATGGGCAAAGCAGTGAGGGGGAGGATGGGCAAAGCAGGGAGGGGGAAGATGGGCAAAGGAGGGAGGGGGAAGATGGGGGAAGATGGGCAAAGCAGGGAGGGGAAAGATGGGGGAAGATGGGCAAAGCAGGGGGAAGAGGGGGAAGATGGGCAAAGCAGGGAGGGGGAAGATGGGGGAAGATGGGCAAAGCAGGGAGGGGGAAGATGGGGGAAGATGGGCAAAGCAGGGAGGGGGAATATGGGGGAAGATGGGCAAAGCAGGGAGGGGGAAGATGGGTAAAGCAGGGAGGGGGAAGATGGGGGAAGATGGGCAAAGCAGCGAAGGGGGAAGATGGGCAAAGCAGCGAGGGGGAAGATGGGCAAAGCAGGGAGGGGGAAGATGGGGAAGATGGGGAAGATGGGCAAAGCAGGGAGGTGGAAGATGGGGAAGATGGGCAAAGCAGGGAGGGGGAAGATGGGGGAAGATGGTTAATGCAGGGAGGGGGAAGATGGGCAAAGCAGTGAGGGGGAAGATGGGGGAAGATGGGCAAAGCAGGGAGGGGAGGGGGAAGATGGGGGAAGATGGGCAAAGCAGGGAGGGGGAAGATGGGCAAAGCAGGGAGGGGGAAGATGGGCAAAGCAGGGAGGGGGAAGATGGGTGAAGCAGTGAGGGGGAAGATGGGCAAAGCAGGGAGGTGGAAGATGGGCAAAGCAGGGAGGGGGAAAATGGGCAAAGCAGGGAGGGGGAAGATGGGGGAAGATGGGCAAAGCAGCGAGGGGGAAGATGGGCAAAGCAGGGAAAAATGGGCAAAGCAGGGAGGGGGAAGATGGGGGAAGATGGGCAAAGCAGCGAGGGGGAAGATGGGCAAAGCAGGGAGGGGGAGGATGGTCAAAGCAGTGAGGGGGAGGATGGGCAAAGCAGGGAGGGGGAAGATGGGCAAAGGAGGGAGGGGGAAGATGGGGGAAGATGTGCAAAGCAGGGAGGGGGAAGATGGGGGAAGATGGGCAAAGCAGGGAGGGGGAAGATGGGGGAAGATGGGCAAAGCAGGGAGGGGGAAGATGGGGGAAGATGGGCAAAGCAGTGAGGGGGAATATGGGGGAAGATGGGCAAAGCAGGGAGGGGGAAGATGGGGGAAGATGGGCAAAGCAGCGAGGGGGAAGATGGGCAAAGCAGGGAGGGGGAAGATTGGGGAAGATGGGCAAAGCAGGGAGGGGGAAGATGAGCAAAGCAGCGAGGGGGAAGATGGGCAAAGCAGCGAGGAGGAAGATGGGCAAAGCAGCGAGAGAGGGAAGATGGGCAAAGCAGGGAGAGAGGGAAGATGGGCAAAGCAGGGAGAGAGGGAAGATGGGCAAAGCAGGGAGAGAGGGAAGATGGGCAAAGCAGGGAGAGGGGGAATGTTGGGCAATGCAGGGAGAAGGGGAAGATGGGCAAAGCAGGGAGAGGGGGAAGATGGGCAAAGCAGGGAGAGGGGGAAGATTGGCAAATCAGGGAGAGGGGGAAGATGGGCAAATGCAGGGAGAGGGGGAAAGACGGGCAATGCAGGGAGAGGGGGAAGATGGGCAAAGCAGGGAGAGGGGAAAGGGAAGGAGGGAGAGGGGGAAGGAGGAGAGAGAGAGAGAGAGAGAGAGAGAGAGAGAGAGAGAGAGAGAGAGAGAGAGAGAGAGAGAGAGAGAGAGAGAGAGAGAGAGAGAGAGAGAGAGAGAGAGAGAGAGAGAGAGAGAGAGAGAGAGAGAGAGAGAGAGAGAGGAGAATCAGGCAGATGGAGAGAAGGAAGGAAGAAGGAGAGAGGGAAGCAGGAGAGTGGGAAGAGGAGAGTGGGAAGAGAGGGGGAAGGAGAGAGGGAAGAAGGTAGGAGAGAGTGTTTATTTTCCATCTTTCCTCATTTCCTCTCCCCTCTCCTTTTCTTGTCCTCTGTTTTCTCTCCGTGCAGTGACAGTGTTACTCATGGCCACAGATCATGACCAGCAGGACAGTAATATCCCTGGTTAAGTCCCAGTTTCACAGACCAATGGTGGTTATTTATTTCTGATTCATGGGGGGCGGGGACTGTAACTGTACTGTGTGTGTCACTTCACCATTCCATCAGGTAAAATCTATTTATTGATTAACACGGTAGAGGATGATGGCTAACGTAGGTCAGGGTCCTGGTGGTCTGGCACGCAGGTTGTCATGGTAATGTTGTCATAACCAAATAGTGGCGATCTGTCATTCGTTAGCCGATCAGAGACATGCTTGACATGTTCATTCAATGAAATGTCTGTACGAACACATCTCATCAGAGAGCGAGAGAGGGGAAGAGGAGGGAGAGGAGAAAGAAGGGGGGGGGATATTCTGTGAAACAGCTCTCATCTCTTCTCCTGTTTTTAATGAGCAGTAGGTCTGATGTCAAGCTTACTGTGCATAGAATGTTTGGGAATGACGTACAATAATGCATTTGTGAACATTCTATCAATATAAAGTGTGAAAGTGGCTGTGCGTTTGGACAATTAAGACACTGCAGTAAATAAAACCTATAATAAAACTCTGTCTTGTCCAGGATCTGTCTTGTCCAGGACCGGTGCGCCATAGCCAATCAGAGCCATTTGCCACATAGGCCTGCCATCATTCACTTTGAACGGAACTATGGCTACAGGCAATAGCCACAAAAATGCACCTGAATTCATTTCTGCAATTATGTAAATACCACGGGAGTCCTCTTTACATTTTGGGTACTTTACAATCCTATAGAGCTGACCTTTTTCACGGTTGTTTGATCATTCTCCCTTAGTTATGCACATTGACAACAACAAGATTGACAACTGTTAGCCAGAGCGAAATAAGATCAAATCTAGTGAGGGAACATTAGATTAAACCCTCTCAAACCTTTTCAGCTAGTTGGCCATTAAAACATTGCACTGAAAGGATGGGGAATAATAGCCTGCTATTTGCCTAGGATGCATGCTTGTCCCAACCCACTGGGGCCCACCCCTGGTTGCACGTTTTGGTTTTTGCCCTAGCACTACACCGCTGATTCAAATGACCAACTCATTATCAAGCTTTGATTATTTGAATCAGCTGTGTAGTGCTGGGGGGGGGGGGGGGGGAGTCTGCTCCATGTTATAGAATTTTCGTCAGAACCTATTTTTAAAACTTCTTATAAAGTTGGTTTTGTAGGATAAGCTGGAAATGTGATATTTTTGACTGATATTATGATTGTTTGTTTCATAGCTGCAAAGTGGTTTGAACACTGTCAGTTCTACTTTAATCCGTCCAATGATAAACCACTGTGGAGGAGTGGTGGGAGGGTTAATTCCAGGAAACTAACCCTGCCAGCTCTTAATGGAACAGAGCTTATTAAGTGGACTTTTACCATCTCTGTGGCTTTCAGCTTCCAGCCTCCTACTGAGAGAGAGATGGAAAGAGAGATGAACATGACTTGTTCCAATTAGCATCTCAGGTTGAAAGCCTAAAATGCAGCCCACCCAGAGGCATGCTGAGATAGGGCTGTTACGGTGACCGTATTACCGCTACACCGGCAATCACGAGTCATGACCTCAGTCAAAATAACACATGACCGTTTAGTCACGGTCACTAGGCTTCTCCAAGCTCTGATGCTGCTGATGGTCATTAGTAGCCTACCAAACTTGCTAACTGCCTGGTACTCACCACTCTTTTGTCCCTTTAATCACTCTGACATCGATGCAAATGTAATCGAAAGTCGAATCAAACACTTCACGACAGCCCATGATCTCATGTTGCGCAACATTTCTATAGGCTATGCAATTGAGTGAAGATGTTTTGATGGCCTCTATTAAAAAGAGTAGGATCCCATCAGCCTTCTGTAGGCTAGGCCTACTATATTTATTTTTCATCTTTCCTAATATTAAGCACATTGCTTCTCTTTACAACAGGAGTATAGCCTACCTGGCTGGCATGAAAATTAACCATGGGAAAAGCGTCCTCCATTCACTGTTTAAGTGCATAGGTGACATGTATTTTAAGAACAGTGTTTTCCTGCTAATTCATTGCATTTTGGAACATTGGCGCTTATAGCCTACTGCCGTGTGCGCATTGCTGTGATAATGATGTGAAGGAATAGCCAAATAGTTTATCAACATTTTAAGCTAAATGTTCTGATCTGTTGCATCTGCCTCATTGCTTTTAAAATTTGGTATTAATTTGAGATCTATCGCAACCCACAACTGTCCCAACTTTTTTCAAATCATCATTAGTTGCAACATGCAGCCTTCGACTGTATTAAACATTTAAACATATAGCCCAACGTTTGAATCACAACTGAAGTTGCATAAATAACTAAATGAAGCATATAGGAAGACTTGTTTCTTTTGTTAACTGCTCAACACAGAATAGCTGCATGTACACACTCCCTCGGAAATCGTTTGGAGAAAATATCCTTTCTATTTTATTCAGCTATGTTCAATTGTTTTCTTCTAGTCTTGTCTGCTAAATTAACTAATGTAGCCGACAGCATAGCCAGATCAGAGCCTAACATAAGGACAACTGTCTAAAATAAATAATGGATTTGTTGTGATGGTGTGGGCTATATCAAATAGATTTGTTCGACTTTTTCCAAATGTAGATGTTCCAAAGGTCTGCATCAGTGGCTTGTAGGCTATGAGTGGAAGCCCGGAGATGCTAAATGTGTTTATGTTAATTAACGGTCAAATACCGTGAGACCAACAGTTATTTGCTTGACAATCACCGACTGACAAAATGTCATGCCCGACACAGCCCTAATGCTGACGCACGCGCACACACACACACAGACAGGGGGAACCCAGGGGCCCATTACACATGGCGAGGACCAAAGGGTCAGTCCCCAGCCAACACAGTCTGGCAAAAATATTTGTCTCCTGCTATGAGGAAGGAAACCTGTTTTTAAAATGCTGTCACGACTGTGCAGACCATACTATAGACTCTGCAGCTTTTAGATTCTATAAGACATATGCACACACACACACACACACACACACACACACACACACACACACACACACACACACACACACACACACACACACACTCTCACTGACAAAGTGAGAGAGTCAGTGAGCAACACGGGTAACAGGAAACAGGAACGGATGGACACTGAAACATCAGTGTTCCCTCCTGTCCTACAGCAGTCCAAAGCCTCTGCTGATCCCTGGGCTTTAATGGAATAAAGTGGAACATGTAAGCATTTTCTGGCCTTTCATCACCTTTATACAGCTCAGTAAGTGTCAGGGATAGTTCAATGGGACATGAACCAGCAGGTCAGAAGGAGAGAAGGGTAGTTCTCTCATACCCTTTTTTTTTCAATTTCCACCTAAAATGACATGCCCAAAACTAACTGCCTGTCGCTCAGGCATTCAGATAGGAGTCTAAGTGTAATTTAGATGTTGGCCACCAGATGGCAGCAGTGTGTGTGTTAAGTTTCATACTGAGCCAATAAAGAATTACATTACCAGACAATATTTTGTATCGAGTCTGCCAGGAGTTTGCCCAAAATGTGCCAAATTGGTCAATTGATACATTTTTAAGTACATTACTATAGAGAATATACAAAAATGCTATGGTAATAAAACATTTAAGTGTATACATTCCCAGGAATGTCTTACATGATAGATGATTATCTTCCCTACAGAAAATACACTAACCTTCACACATCTAGCTAGCCGGGCGGGGTCGGTGTGGGGCCAGAGATCGCAGGGGTTCAAACTGTGGAACCCAGTTCTTACATTTGAATATAAAAAGGGATTTTATCGAACGAAAATGGTCGTAGTTATCTCTGGGACCCTCAGGGTGACAAATCAGAGCACGATTACTGAAATCAAGTACATTATTTACCTACAGAGGTGAATGTGTCAAACCAGTTGCCTTGATAAGTGTTTTGTTGTGCACTCTCCTCAGACAATAGCATGGTATTGTTTCACAGCAATAGCTACTGTAAATTGGACACTGCACTTAGATTAACACGAATGTAAGCTTTCTGCCCATATAAGACATGTCTATGTCCCGGTTAGTTGGCTGTTGTATACTACATTCTCTAGTCACATTAGTGCACGTTTGCAACAACCCTCCTGGTTTAGGGACACCGATCCCGTAGAGGTTATTAACGTTTCCAAGCCATGGCAGAGGAGTCACTTACTGTATCTCATCTCTCGTTCCCTCACTCCATCCATCACCCCATCCCTTCATCCAATCCTGATCTCATAGGATGAATGGTCTGTGTCGGAATCACTCCAGCGAATTCACTAAAGAATAGCTCAGTTATATTAGCGGTAACTGTATTCCCCAAATCCCCTGATTTCAATGAGTCATCTTCTCGGCCCTGTTTATTTAACGAATATTCTCCAACGTATAAGTGCTCAATGACTAGTGTAAGAATTGTCATTGGCTGTGGAGTTAGAATTTAAAGGCGGGGTGGGGTTTAAGGCTATTTTGTTTGTAAATGAGTCATTGATTCCATTGGGGTTTGAAGGTGTTCATGCGTTGTGTGTAGGTAGGGGCTTAGGGGTAGTTTGTCTGTTTTAATGTAAATGTACTACTGATTCTCTAGGGGGTTGGAAGGCGGCCCCATCCAAAGGGGAGGTGCACTGGAGGTGTTCTTGATCACTGATGATGACTTCATTATAAACCCCCTCCTGAGTATCATGATATAGAAGGTGTTACCGATCATAATGGATGGGGCTTTTAAACAGCACTGGCTGTGTGCTGCCTCTCTCTTACCTTTTTCTCTGTCTGCTAATAAGCCTGACGAGCAAGACCCACTCCGCTCTGTAACAGCTGCTACAGCAAAGCCTCGTCTACAGGCCTCATCTCCTAGCCAATCAGAGCATGACGCTCATGTCTCTCTTCCCAAATGGTACCCCTTTAATAGTGTACTATTAAATCACATTGTATTGGTCACATACACATGGTTAGCGGATGTTATTGCAAGTGTAGCGAAATGCTTGTGCTTCTAGTTCCAACAATGCAGAAATATCTCACAAGTAATCTAACAATTCCACAAAAAAGTCCTAAAACACACAAATCTAAGTAAAGGAATGGAATAAGAATACATACATATAAATATATGGATGAGCAATGACAGAGCAGCATAGGCAAGATGCAATAGATGGTATAAAATACAGTATATACATATGAGATGAGTAATGCAAGATATGTAAACATCCTTAAAGTATCATTATTAAAGTGACTAGTGATCCATTTGTTAAAGCGGCCAACGATTTCAAGTCTGTATGTAGGCAGCAGCCCTCTCTGTGTTCGCGATGGCTTTTTAACAGTCTGATGGCCTTGAGATAGAAGCTGTTTTTTACATTAGGGAATAGGTTGCCATTTGAGATGCAATCCCGTCTGTCATCCTGTATCTATCCCCAACGGTGTTCCCTGCCTTAACTAACGACAGCCTTAATGAGCCAATCAGCGCCTCATTGTGTTTAACGAAGCAGCGTGGTGTGAGTTTCGACTTATTCACACCTCGCTCCCTCCTGTTTTGTTTTCTCTTCACAGAAATCTGCTGGACATGGACACCTTTTCCAAATCAGACCCAAGTAAGCTCACCATGGTTTTCTCTTTTTATTTGTTTGTTTCACAATGTCACTGTTAATACCTGTTCCGTATCAGCGTTTCTGCATAAATGGTGAGTATGCCCGGGGGGCTTCCTGAAGCTCTACTCTCCTGAAACATCTCCAACAAGCTTTTGTATCCTGTTCAGCAGGATTGGGGTCAATTCCATTTCAATTTGTCAATTCAGAAAGTTTACCAAATTCCAATAACAATTCAAATTCTTCCTCCTTGAAAAGCTATGTAGAGAAATGGACTTTCGGTGTGCTTCCCTGAATTGAAACAGAATTGACCCCAAACCCTGCTGTTCAATCATTTAACACCTCTCTATGCCCTAAGCCAAGACCTAATCTGTCTTAACCCATCCTCACACTCCCTATCCAACCTCCTCGCTCTGTCTGGGCCCGGTTTCCCAAAATCATCATTAGAGATTTTCGTATGAGCATTGGTACCCATATACGTACCCATATACGGGATGAAAATGGCAGATTTGGGCACTGATAAGCCCCTAAATTGGAACGACATCAAAACTCTGGCACGCAGAGGCCAATTTGAGCTCCGTACCGCATCGCCGTGCACCTCCTCAAATGTTGTAACAATGGGGAGGGCTTCATATAGCTTACGCATTGACATGATTGGTTGACAGTAGGTGGGGGCAGGAGGTCCTGTACAAACAACAAACTCATTTCCTTGACAACTTCCTTCACAACAGCTTTGCGCTGCTCCGCGAAGTGCAAGAAGTATGAATGCCCTGACTTCTGCAGAGGCCATATCATCGTAAATGCTGCACGGATTGATCATGCAGTGCCTTTTATAACTTAGCTAGTCATGTTGGCAATAGAACAAGCTTTCAAATGATGCCCACCTGACCCCGATAGCGATTTTATAATGGGCAGATTTTGGATTGTGTAAACAACAATAACAACAACAACAATACTTGTGTGATGATGGGGATGCAGGGTAGTGTTCCAAGCAAAACAACTACAAGTGTATAAAGCCACTTATAGTTGAAGAATCTTCTTTGAGTCATAAAGGTGCATTGAAATGACTTAGGAACTGTGCACACTTTGGAGAGGTGTGTGTGTGGCCATTTGGAAACACCAATTAGTCCTCGAACTCAAATCTTTGTCATGGCTTTATTTTATGTTGCACCTACCCCACATTTTTCAGGAATGTTCTTCTAATCTTACTAAATGCGTCCAGAGTATTTCCAGATTTTGTTATCAACAAATGTGGCGAAAAGTACAATAAATAAAAAATGCACATAAAATGTACAGTGTAATGTTTGGATTCAGGCTTGTGTCAGGTAAGCTGTTGTGGAGATTATAGTCAAATTATTAGCTCAAACTGTTCCCTTTCAATTACTACCATTGTAGCCCTATCCATTTAGGCCAATTCCCGCTCATGTAAAGGGTTAAATCGCAAAGCTGTTTCCCAAAACGTTAAAACATTTGTTATTTACTAACCGCTTCAGACCACTCGTAGAACCAAAAAAAAACGCCGTTGGATGCGTTTTTGCCCTTCCGCGTCACTTTGTACACACAAGATCTCCGGCAAACTTAGAATCAAGATGTCTGTCTGTCTCTCTCTGACCGCTGATAACTTCAGAACGGAATCGAATACAAAGTTGCCAATTGTTACACGAACTAAGGATAAAAAGGGGCTTCAAATGAAACCCGAGGGTGACTGCATTAAACGATCAATACAGTAGGCCTATAGGCTACAAACAGGCCTACATACACTGAGTGCACAAAACATTAAGAACACCTTCCTAAGATTGCGTTCCACCCCTTTTGCCCTCCAAAACGGCCTCAATTTGTCGGGGCACGGACACTACAATGTGTCAAGCGTTCCACAGAAATGCTGGCCCATGTTGATGCCAATGATTCCCACTGTTGTGTCAAGTTGGCTGCATGTCCTTTGGGTGGTGGGACCATTCTTGATACACACGGGAAAACTGTTGTGTGGAAAATCCAGCAGTATTGAACTTCTTGACACACTCAAACCGGTGCACCTGGCACCTACTACCACACCCCGCTCAAAGGCACTTAGATCTTTTGTCTTGCCCATTCACCCTCTGAATGGCATGCATGCATTGTGTGTCATTATTGTTTCAAGGCTTAAAAATCCTTCTTTAACCCGTCTCCTCCCCTTCATCCTCTCTGATTTTGAAGTGGATTTAACAAGTGACATCAAATAAGGGATCATAGCGTTCACCTGGATTCACCTGTTCAGTCTGTCATGGAAAGAGCATATGTTCCTAATGTTTTGTACACTGTATTTCTATCATATTGAAATCAATTTCATGTTCAATCAATTGAGCTCTATTTTGCTAATTGTACGGTGTATAGTGTCTGTAATTCTTGCCTCAAAATACTTAATGATGAGCAACAACGTGCGCATTATAAGCCACGCCCATATTTGCAGCCGTAGGCGCCGATATCTCTCTAGGAGCTGCTCGGTCGTCAGTATTGTGAAATTATGGGGAAAAGCTGATCCAAGGGCAACGCTGCCTTCTCTTTTAGGCCCCATCACAATCGACGCAGGCTCCAACAACGCACTTGGTGAACAGAGCCAATGCCTTTTCAATGGGAGTCATTTGTCGTCCGATGAATGGCATTGGCAACGGCGACGATTCTCTTGCAAATGTCTCAGGATGGCTACAACTCGTGTACGTTAGTGTGCCATACAACAGGGGTTACACAAAGGTGCGAGTCGCTCCCTACTTCTTTAGACGTATTTTTATTGATTTATTTTTACAGTAGTTGTGAGAATTCGGGCTGTATCACATCTGGCCGTGATTGGAAGTCCCATTGGGCGGCGCACAATTGGCCCAGCGTTGTCCGCGTTTGGCCGGTGTAGGACGTCGTTGTAAATAATAATTTGTTCTTAACTGACCTGTCTAGTTAAAGAAAATAAAACATAGTTCTCCAACATACCTAGGCCCTTCCTTCCATCCCTCCAGCTTTAGCTCCTCCTTTTTTTGAGTGTGAGTTAATTTTTTACAGGGACAGTGCACATTTTGTAATCAATGTTTCAGTAAAAGTGACGGTTTTAGCCAGCCGGCTAATTACCGACAATAGTCCCTGGGCAGGTTATTAAAAATGATAGCAATAACAACACAGACAAACAATGAGCAGTGAGACCATGTGGCGCAACACAGGACAAGCAACACGCCGCACGCCGACCGAGCAACAGCACAATCGACAAAGCAAATGACATAAAAGCAACAGTTTCCACACCTCACAAGCTACAGATAACACGGAAAGGGGCAATACACACTTACGGATTATGTTCACAAGTCTGATTTATCCTTTTAGCCATGTCTTTGTGTTTTTAGTGAAGGTGCGATAGGTGGTGCAGTTGTGTGTGTCTGATGGCAGTGTGTTCCAGACATGGGAAGCTCTCGCCGAGAAAGCAGATTGACTAAACGTCAACCAAGTGTTTCCTTAGTGGTTTAGATGATCTGGAGGGTCACGGGAAACACATGAACATGAATAAGGCTTTGGGAAAACCACGCTGCTTGAATGTTGTTAATATCGGAGTGATGTTATTGATGTCACATTGAAATGTTATTGGTCGAATACAACCAGTCTAAGACTTTACAGTGAAACGCTTACTTACAAGACGTTCCCAAACAGCGCAGAGTTAAAAAGGAAGACAAATGTTTGCTGAATAAAGAAGGAAATAGTAACACAATTGAAACAAAAACAATGAGTACCAGTCAATGTGCAGGGGTACGAAGTAGTTGAGGTAATACAGTATGTCCATCTGGGTAGGGGTAAAATTGACTGGGCAATCGGGATATATAATAAACAGAGTAGCAGCAGCGTATTTGGAGTGTGTGTGTTAGTTTATGTAGTGTGTGTGTGTGTTGGAGTTTCAGTGTAGTATGTGTGGGTAGAGTCAAGTGAGTGTGCATAGAGCCAGTGCAAGAGTTAGTGCAAAAAATAAATAACGATAAATAAATACATATTAAAGGTGGTCTGTGTGATGTATGTATCTATCAGTGGAGGCTGCTGAGGGGAGGAGGGCTCAAAATGAGGCATGGAGTCGATGGAATGCTATCAAACACATCAAAGATGTGGTTTCCATGTGGTTGACTCCATTCTATGAACTCCATTCCAGCCATTATTATGAGCCCTCCTCCCCTCAGCAGCCTCCATTGGTATGCATGTATGTTATTATGTCATATTTTACCGATTTTGAATCACTGTGTATTAATAAGTCATGTGGTTAATGTTTTTTTTGTGTTTGTGGCGCTGTTGCCTTCTCTCTCTTTCTCTCTTGCTCTTTCTCTCTCTGGTTAGAATGCCTGACACATGCTCTTCATCGTTCTGTTTTTCTTTTCTTTCAGGCCTTTTGTCTTCTTGTCCGCTTTTTCTGCCTGTCTTGACATTCTTATATTCCACTAGCCTTGCATGAATTTCTGTAAGTTTATTTATTTTTCTTCCCGTTCTTGATGTATGTCTCATGACGTGAGCACAACACACACACACACACACACACACACACACATTCCTGTACTTGATATCAGTGTCAAACTTGTCATCAACATTGTTTTGGTGCTGATCTCTATATATTCAGCATTTCTAAATTCTGTCTCTTAGTCTCCCCCCTCCTCTCCCCTCCAAAAACTCCAGCCCAAAAAATAGAAACCGGCGTCTTCACGCCGCGCTAGTCAGTGACTCCACTCGTATGTCACGAGTCATATTCTCAAGGCAGATTTATTCATATTCCGGTATGGGATCTGTGGCGAAGATTAGGGAGAAGGAGGCTTTGTGACTAATGATGATAGGCTTGTGATGATGAGCCTGGTCCAGGGCCATAAACATTCATGTAAGGAGGCACTTATGCTGAGTGGCCGTCTTAATCATACTGAGTGTTGCTGCTCAAGTCTCCCAGCATTAAGCTGCTTCAGTGGGCAGCGAGAGGGCAAGGCCAGGGACAGGGGAGGGATAGGGGGACGACTCTGGCCTTTTCTTCTTAGGTCTCAGGTGAGACTTAAAGGTCGTATAAAAATAGAAACAGGTTTGGACGTGCCTTTTGAAAATGAAGGGAGAAGGAGAGAAATGGAGCGCTAGTGGGAGTGAGGCAGAGACAGGAGAGCGAGCGAGAGAGAGAGAGAGAGAGAGAGAGAGAGAGGGACAAAGGCTCATCTTATGTTCGCTACATTCCTCTCTTTCCTCTCTCTGTAAGAGGCATATGAACATAGGCTGATTGGCTTCAACTCTCCTTTGAAGCCTGTTGAGTAAGTGATTAAGTGTGTGTGTGTGTGTGTGTGTGGTGTGTGTGTGTGTCACTAACTCAACAGGAGCTTATTATGCCTTGCATTCTCAAAGCCCTACTGAAATAAGGAATGAGCTCAGTTTTCTTCCCACTAGAGCATTATGTTGTTGTTGATAAACCATTCCTCCTATGTTTGTAACCCTGTAATGCATTTTCCTCACACTCAAAAGGTCATGCAGGGTCAACTGTTTAACCTGGTTCTTCTGTGTTTCTCCTTCTTCATCTAGTATGCGTTCTGTACACACAAGGCATCAGCAATAAGGAGTGGAGAGAGGTAAGTCCCCTTCAGTTAGCCTAAACAGTACACCAGAGACTGAATTGAAAAGGGCCTGATATTCAACATGATCTTAGGCACTCAAAACGTCAATATTTATACAAGTAAATGATGAAATGAATCCTCAACCCAATCATAGATTCCCCATCTCTGAATATTTTCTCCTATGATTAATAATACTGAAATATCAGACCCATATAACTCCTATAGATAGCGGTGTTAGGTTTCTGTGCATGTATTACTCTGTCTGTGTCCCAAATGGCACCCTATTTCCTGGTCAAACGTAGTGCACTATGTATGAAATAGGGTACCATTTGGGAGGCAACCTCTGACATCAGTAATGTCACTCTCAAGTAATGAATTCTCAATATTTTATACATTTATTTATTTGGAATTGAGATGCACCATCAAATTTTTAGAGCGCTGTCAATTAATTTCTCTCTCCATTAGAAATCAATTGTGTGTCACGAATGTGGTCTGTCAAATACCCGCATTAAATTGAAGGAAATATCTTGCATGCTTTTGACCCTCAACCTTTTCATCCTCTCTCTCTCAAGTTTGGAAGGACAGAGGTGATTGAAAACACGCTCAACCCGGAGTTTGTTCGAAAATTCATCTTGGATTATTTCTTTGAGGAACGACAGAATCTGAGATTTGACCTGTAAGTCAAACTAAATATTTGTATGTGCCTCTGTATTTTTCACTTCCTTTGTGTAGTTGTGTATATTAAAGAGTGTATCTACAGTGTGCATTGTCAGTATGGATTGGGGTCCCTGCCTAGTGTCCTGTCAGTGTGTGTGTTTGCAATCTTGTGTGTGCGTGTGTGCAGCCTTGTGTTTGTGTATCGGTGTCCCTCCTTGTCATCCTGTCAGAGTAGGTATTTAAATCTCTCTCTGACATGCGAGGGATCAAGAGGTCGCGTGGGCACTCTCTCGCCGATACGAGAGAGAAAATAAAGGTGTGTCTGTGTGTGTGTGTGGGCCCATTGTCATGAAACTGAAAACCAACTAGGACCTGTGAATTAATACGGTAAAAGCCACATTCCTTTACTGAGAGAGACACCGCTAACTGAATACACACAACTAATTGAATGATACACATATCTCTATTTACACGAATAGCATAATTTATTATATTTGAATTGGTCTGACTGGGACTGTAATATATATATATATATATATATATATATATATATATATATATATATATATATATATATATATATATATATATATATATATATATATATACAAAGTACAGTTGAAGTCAGAGGTTTACATACACCTTCGCCAACTACATTTAAACTCAGTTTTTCACAATTCCTGACATTTAATCCTAGTAAAAATCCCCTGTTTTAGGTCAGTTAGGATCACCACTTTATTTTAAGAATGTGAAATGTCAGAATAATAGTAGAGTGATTTATTTTCAGCTTTTATTTCTTTCATCACATTCCCAGTGGGTCAGAAGTTTACATACACTCATTAGTATTTGGTAGCATTGTCTTTAAATTGTTTAACTTGGGTCAAACGTTTTGGGTAGCCTTCCACAAGCTTCCCACAATAAGTTGACTGAATTTTGGCCCATTCCTCCTGACAGAGCCGGTGTAACCTAACTGAGTCAGGTTTGTAGGCCTCCTTGCTTGCACACACTTTTTCAGTTCTGCCCACACATTTTTCTATAGGATTGAGGTCAGGGCTTTGTGATGGTCACTCCAATACCTTGACTTTGTGGTCCTTAAACCATTTTGACACAACTTTGGAAGTATGCTTGGGGTCATTGTCCATTTGGAAGATCCATTTGCGACCAAGCTTTAACTTCCTGACTGATGTCTGGAGATGTTGCTTCAATATATCCACATAATTTTCCTCCCTCATGATGCCATCTATTTTGTGAAGTGCACAAGCCCCTCCTGCAGCAAAGCACCCCCACAACATGATGCTGCCACCCCTGAGCTTCACGGTTGGGAGGGTGTTCTTCGGCTTGCAAGCCTCCCCCTTTTTCCTCCAAACATAACGATGGTCATTATGGCCAAACAATTTTATTTATATTTAATCAGACCAGAGGACATTTCTCCAAAAAGTACGATCTTTGTCCCCATGTGCAGTTGCAAACTGTAGTCTGGCTTTTTTATGGAGGTTTTGGAGCAGTGGCTTCTTCCTTGCTGAGCGGCCTTTCAGGTTATGTCCATATAGGACTCGTTTTACTGTGGATATTGATACTTTTGTACCTGTTTCCTCCAGCATCTTCACAAGGTCCTTTGCTGTTGTTCTGGGATTGATTTGCACTTTTTGCACCAAAGTACGTTCACCTCTAGGAGGCAGAACGCGTCTTCTTCCAGAGCGGTATGACGGCTGCGCGGTCCCATGGTGTTTATACTTGCGTATTATTGTTTGTACAGATGAACGTGGCACCTTCAGGCATTTGGAAATTGCTCCCAAGGATGAACCAGACTTGTGGAGGTCTACAATTTATTTTCTGAGGTCTTGGCTTGATTTCTTTTGATTTTCCCATGATGTCAAGCAAAGAGGCACTGAGTTTGAAGGTAGGTCTTAAAATATATCCACAGGTACACCTCCAATTGACTCAAATGATGGCTTTAGAAGCTTCTGATAGGCTAATTGACATGGCATCATTTTCTTGAATTTTCCAAGCTGTTTAAAAGGCACAGTCAACTTAGTGTATTTAAACTTCTGACCCACTGGAATTGTGATACAGTGAATTATAAGTGAAATAATCTCTGTAAACAATTGTTGCACAAAGTAGATGTCCTAACCGACTTGCCAAAACTATAGTTTGTTAACAAGAAATTTGTGGAGTGGTTGAAAAACGAGTTTTAATGACTCCAACCTAAATGTATATAAACTTCTGACATCAACTGTATGTGGACACCTCTCCACATTAATCGATTCGGTTATTTCAGCCACACTGTTGACGCATGTCTAGGCGCAACAACGGCTCAGCTGTGAAGTGGTAGGCCACACAAGCTCACAGACCGGGACTGCTGAGTGCTTAAGCGCGTAGTGTGTAAAAATCTGTCCTCATTTGCAACACTGTGTTCGTCGGGAGCTTCATGAAATGGGTTTCCATGGCCGAGCAACTGTACGCACCATGTGCAATGCCAAACGTTGGCTGGAGTAGTGTAAAGGTAGGCGCCATTGGTCTCAGGAGCAGTGGAAATGCCTTCTCTGGAGTGATGAATCACGCTTCACCATCTTGCAGTCTGATGGACAAATCTGCGTTTGGCGGATGCCAGGAGAACGCTACCTGCCCCAATTCATAGTGCCAATTGTAAAGTTCAGTGGAGGAGGAATTATGGTCTGGGCTTTTTTTCATGGTTTTGGCTAGGCCCTTTAGTTCCAGTGATGGGAAATCTTAACACACACATTCTAGACGATTCTGTTTTTCCAACTTTATGGCAACAGTTTGGGGAAGGCCCTTTCCTGTTTCAGCATGAAAATGCCCCCATGCACAAAGCGGGATCCATACAGAAATGGTTAATCGAGATCGGTGTGGAAGAACTTGATTGGCCTATATTGAGCCCTGACCTCATCTTTGGGATGAATTGAAATGCCGACTGCGAGCCAGGCTTAATCTCCCAACATTAGTTCCTGACCTCACTAATGCTCTTGTGGCTGAATAGAAGCAAGTCCTCCAGCAACGTTCCAACTCCTGGTGGAAAGCCTTCCCAGAAGAGTGGAGGCTGTTATAGCAGCAAAGGGGGACCAACTCTATATTAATGCCCATGATTTTGGAATGAGAGGTTCGACAAGCAGGTGTCCACATACTCTTGGTCATGTAGTGTACATCTCTACTGATTCGTTTGTGTGTGTAATGATGATGTTGTGACTCACAATTCTCTCACTCTAATGAGAGGGGGACAGGAGTTATATATACAGTGCCTTGCGAAAGCCCCCTTGAACTTTGCGACCTTTTGCCACATTTCAGGCTTCAAACATAAAGATATAAAACTGTATTTTTTTGTGAAGAATCAACAACAAGTGGGACACAATCATGAAGTGGAATGACATTTATTGGATATTTCAAACTTTTTTAACAAATCAAAAACTGAAAAATTGGGCGTGCAAAATTATTCAGCCCCTTTACTTTCAGTGCAGCAAACTCTCTCTAGAAGTTCAGTGAGGATCTCTGAATGATCAAATGTTGACCTAAATGACTAATGATGATAAATACAATCGACCTGTGTGTAATCAAGTCTCTGTATAAATGCACCTGCACTGTGATAGTCTCAGAGGTCCGTCAAAAGCGCAGAGAGCATCATGAAGAACAAGGAACACACCAGGCAGGTCCGAGATACTGTTGTGAAGAAGTTTAAAGCCGGATTTGGATACAAAAGATTTCCCAAGCTTTAAACATCCCAAGGAGCACTGTGCAAGCGATAATATTGAAATGGAAGGAGTATCAGACCACTGCAAATCTACCAAGACCTGGCCGTCCCTCTAAACTTTCAGCTCATACAAGGAGAAGACTGATCAGAGATGCAGCCAAGAGGCCCATGATCACTCTGGATGAACTGCAGAGATCTACAGCTGAGGTGGGAGACTCTGTCCATAGGACAACAATCAGTCGTATATTGCACAAATGTGGCCTTTATGGAAGAGTGGCAAGAAGAAAGCCATTTATTAAAGATATCCATAAAAAGTGTTGTTTAAAGTTTGCCACAAGCCACCTGGGAGACACACCAAACATGTGGAAGAAGGTGCTCTGGTCAGATGAAACCAAAATTGAACTTTTTGGCAACAATGCAAAACCTTATGTTTGCTGTAAAAGCAACACAGCTGAACACACCATCCCCACTGTCAAACGTGGTGGTGGCAGCATCATGGTTTGGGCCTGCTTTTCTTCAGCAGGGACAGGGAAGATGGTTAAAATTGATGGGAAGATGGATGGAGCCAAATACAGGACCATTCTGGAAGAAAACCTGATGGAGTCTGCAAAAGACCTGAGACTGGGACAAAGATTTGTCTTCCAACAAGACAATGATCCAAAACATAAAGCAAAATCTACAATGGAATGGTTCAAAAATAAACATATCCAGGTGTTAGAATGGCCAAGTCAAAGTCCAGACCTGAATCCAATCGAGAATCTGTGGAAAGAACTGAAAACTGCTGTTCACAAATGCTCTCCATCCAACCTCACTGAGCTCGAGCTGTTTTGCAAGGAGGAATGGGAAAAAATTTCAGTCTCTCGATGTGCAAAACTGATAGAGACATACCCCAAGCGACTTACAGCTGTAATTGCAGCAAAAGGTGGCGCTACAAAGTATTAACTTAAGGGGGCTGAATAATTTTGCACGCCCAATTTTTCAGTTTTTGATTTGTTAAAAAAGTTTGAAATATCCAATAAATGTCGTTCCACTTCATGATTGTGTCCCACTTGTTGTTGATTCTTCACAAAAAAATACAGTTTTATATCTTTATGTTTGAAGCCTGAAATGTGGCAAAAGGTCGCAAAGTTCAAGGGGGCAGAATACTTTCGCAAGGCACTGTATATATATATACACATACAGAGTCGGTGAGGCAGGACTACACAACGGGCTATAAATAGACTAGGGAGCCCTAATGTAATTCAGCCAGGTGGAGGGAGTGTAAATGGAGTGTGAGTGAGAGAGGAAAAGCGTATGTGTTAAGGGGAGTCCTTGTGTTCTTTTTTGCTGTGTGTAATATGCGGTAGGCTATGTATTGTATAACGGCTTGGGCTCATATGCAGTATAGGCCTATGCAGATGCATAAGCTGTAATATGCTTATGGTTATTTTGAATGAATCATCACCTTTTAGAAAAGGCTTTGAAACAACAAACATGTTTTCCACTCAGTTTCAATCTGTTGTTGATCTTCTTTCTTGTTGATCATTTCAAATTGATCATCACAGGGAGATGAGTTTTTTTTAAAAGCACATACTGTTTTAATGATGCGTTTGATTTGATTTTCCATAGCATTTGCGTTGATGTCAGAGTGATTAGAGGGACAATGGAGCCCTGAGTACCAGCCCATTAGAGACCCGATGGTCGTTAGGCAGTCGGGTACTACCAACGCATGTCCAGAGTAAATAAAAGCAGATTACCGTGACTTCGCAGTCACATAGAATAAAACTGCGGTCATGACTCATGACTGCCAGTGTGGAGGTAATACGGCAACAGCCCTGCGCACACCCGCACACACGCAAACACGCACACACACATACTGTACATCACGGAGAAACAATGTACACAAATATGCGCACGCACACACGTGGTAGTCTGTGTTTGTGTGTGTGATTTAGGTGTTGTGGGACAGTTTTGGCAGCTGAATAAAGGCAATACACTTGCCTTGTGGTGGTGTGTGTCTCAATAAATTCTGTTTTCATGAATGTAAGTGATCTGTTCAATGGAATAGAACATCAGAGCTGCTGTGCCTCCAGTGCCTTGTGAGTTACACAACAAACATCCCAGAGCTCATTCTGACAATTCACCATCCCATCTCCCTGACAGTGGCAGTATGCCACATAATCTGTCCTGCTTGCTAGACGGGGAGAGTGTGTCTGTGTGTGTTAGGGGAGGCTGGCACAGGACTAGAGCCCAGAGACCCACGAGTATCACACGGAGAAAGATATTCCCTCTCATCTCCCATCAACAGAATCCGAGCCTATTGGTTGTTTGATGTGTGTAATTGAGTAAGGCCATCCTCTAGAGACAACATGGACATAGATGATAGTGGATGAAAACACTGGCCTGTTTGAATACACCATTTCCCCTCGGGCACACATACTGTTTTCTGTCAACAGAATGATGTCTATTTCTGGCCTATGTGATCGTGGGGAGGTGGTGTTCCAATATGTGATTATTGTTCTATTACATATTATTGTTCTAATATGTAATATGTTCTATGGCTGACGACGTATGGCAGTGTTGCTCATCCTTGTCGTTAAAGCTCCAGTGAGGGATATGGAAAGCTATTCAATGGTCAATGTTTCAATAGGCTCAGCTGTATAACAAAACAAGTGACGGGACCATTGTTGTTAAAAGCACATTTCCTGTAATTATAATTTCCTGTAAATCTAAATGACTAACATAATCAATGGGGGCTACATGCCATGAATTTTAGATTCTCCCTGAGTCTAGTTTTCATTTTGGTGATTGTTAGTTCTCAAATGTGATCTTCTTTTTAAAAAATACAGTGCTCCATTTTCTTTTCTACATTTATATATGGTTTTATATAAAACCAATGTTTTACTGCCACGATTTAGCATGTAGGGGAAACAACTGTAGACCATCTTTAACCAGAGGCCGACGAGCACTGGTCCGTTCTCCTTGGTGGTTTGTTTCGATTTAAATGTAGTGGTTCTCTCTGTCAGAAAAACCACTGGGGCTACTGTAGTGGGTCTTTGTACCAGTGTTTTCCTCTCAACTACGTGAGGCTCAGTCTCCATAAAATAGCTTTCAAATATTACCTAAAAAAATAGACGCCTATTTTTGGGAGCTGTGTAGCATGAACTGGACTGTGAAATTACTGCAGCTGATTGCAGCCCTGTTGGACAAGAACCCCCTTCCCGAACTGGCTCACACAGACACAGATAGACACCCGTATTGGTACAAGGATACAAGCACACGCACAAACACTAAAACGGCCAGGGAGTCAACCGCTTCGACATTTCAGGATACTATAAAATCATTGAAAAGCACAAGAAGAGTTAATAATAGTCTGTGTGTCATCATTGCTTTATACATTTACTGAGCGGTCTGACTGTCCCATTCTATAGATCACCTGCTGCTCCTAGCTGTACTGCTGTCATCTCCATGCCACATTAAACGGTGTGTGTTTCTCTTCTCCAGGTACGACGTCGACTCAAAGAGCGCCAACCTGTCGAAACATGTAAGTCTCTCTTCTTTCCCTGTGTGTGTGTGTGTGTGTGTGTGTGTGTGTGTGTGCACACACCTTGGGGGTTCATCCTATTGTCATTAGCACCCCCTTACTACAGCAGTCAATCTCTGTTCTGTAATGACTGGGTTTAGTATTTCATAGTGGGGTTACCTCCCCTGGGCAGCCAGTGTGCTTTAGCATAACTGTACGCTCACTCTCTCTCACGCACTCACTCTCTCTCACGCACTCACTCTCACGCACTCACTCGCTCTCAGTTCCATGTGATGCACTGTGTTCTATTCCTTCCCTGCCCCTCGCCTGTCTATTGTCATCGCTGTGAACAAAAACAGTAATTTCATGTAAGAATGCCATCAGTCTGTCTTTGTTGACACACAATAAACCCTGATTCTTCTTTTATAATGATATTATTTTGATTTACATTTAGATAGACAGAAACCGGTAGGCAGGCATGCAGGCACACACACGTCCCGGTGGGATCTATTTTGATCTTATCTGTCTTATAAAATCGAGAATAAGAGAGGCATATTACCCACTGCAGTCTCACCACGAGGACCCTATCTGTGCCTGTCACACGCTCGGGGAATTGCTCATTCATGTGGTCCCATTCTCTCTTCTGCACACCATTCTGTTCCACTAATGTGTCTCTGTCTGCTAGCTCCCCCCAAGTAGTTTGAATTCTGTACTTTTGCCTTGGACACCTGTTCCGAGATTTAATTAAAATAAGTTGAATGGAAATAGTCCTAGAGCAAGAGTCGCATGTGTGCAGGCTTTCATACCAGCCCAACTCTAACACACCTGACGCTCCCCATCCAACCTGACATAGCTTGAGAGGATTTGCAGAGAAGAATGAGAGTATCTTCCCAAAAACAGGTGTGCCAAGCTTGTAGCATCATACACAAGAAGACTCGAGGCACCACACTGCCAGGTCTCTGACCTCCTCCCTATAGGCTTTCTCATCATTGTTGGTCATCAGGCCTACCACCGTTGTGTGGTCAGCAAACTTAATGATGGTGTTGGAGTCATGAAAGGAGGGGACTAAGCACGCACCCCCGAGGGGCTCCCATGTTGAGGATCAGGTTGCCAGATGTGTTGTCCAGGATTCAGTTGCAGAGGGAGGTGTTTAGTCCCAGGGTCCTTAGATTAGTGATGAGCTTTGAGGGCACTATGCTGTTGAATGCTGAGCTGTAGTCAATGAACAGCATTCTCATAGGTATTAATTTTGTCCAGGAAAGGGAGCTGTGTTGTGCAATAGAGATTGCGTCATCTGTGGATCTGTTGGGGCGATATGCATATTGGAGTGGGTCCAGGGTTTCTGAGATTATGGTATTGATGTGAGCCATGACCAGCCTTTCAAAGCACTGCATGGCTACAGACGTGAGTGCAACAGGTCGGTAGTCATTTAGGCAGGTTACCTTAGTGTTCTTTGGAACAGGGACTATGGTGGTCTGCTTAAAACATGTAGATATTACAGATTCAGTCAGGGACAGGTTGAATATGTCAGTGAAGACACTTGCCAGTTGGTCAGCGCATGCTCGGAGGACACGTCCTGGTAATCCGTCTGGCCCTGTGACCTTTTTAATATCGACCTGTTTAAAGGTCTTACTCATATCGGCTACAGAGAGCGTGATCACACAGTCGTCCGGAACAGCTGGTGCTCTCATGCATGCTTCCGTGTTGCTTGCATAGAATTAATTTACCTCGTCTGGTAGTCTCATGTCACTGGGCAGCTCGCTGTTGGGTTTTCCTTTTGTAGTCCGTAATAGCCACATCTGACGAGCGTCAGAGCCAGTGTAGTAGGATTCAATCTTGGTCCTCTATTGACTCGTTGCCTCTTTGATGGTTTGCCGGAGGGCATAGTGGGAATTCTTAAGGGTGTCTGGGTTAGTGTCCCGCTCCTTGAAAGAGGCTGCTCTACCTTTTAGCTCAGTGCAGATGTTGCCTGTAATCCATGGTTTCTGGTTTGGGTATGTACGTACGGTCGCTGTGGGGACAACGTCATCGATGCACTTATTGATGAAGTCGGTGACTCGTCGTATACTCCTCAATGCCATCGGATGAATCCCAGAACATATTCCAGTCTGTGCTAGAAAAACATTCCTGTAGCTTAGCATCTGCATTATCTGACCAAACAGCCATGCACACAGCCATGCAATGTCCATAGACCGCCGAGTGCCGAAGCGCAAAAAAATCATCTGTCCTCGGTTGCAACACTCACTTCCGATTTCCAAACGGCCTCTGAAACAACATCAGTACAATAACTGTTCGTCGGGAGCTTCATGAAATGGTTTCCATGGCCGAGCAGCCGCCCACAAGCCTAAGATCACCGTGCGCAATGCCAAGCATCGACTGGAGTAGTGTAAAGCTAGGCACCATTGGACTCTGGAGCAGTGGAAATGTGTTCTCTGGCAGTCTAATGGACGTATCTGGGTTTGGCGGATACCAGGAGAACGCTACCTGCCCCAATACATAGTGCTAACTGTAAAGTTTAGTGAAGGGAAATCTACAGCATACAATGACATTCTAGAATATTCTGTGCTTTGAAATTTGTGGCACCAGTTTGGGGAAAGCCCTTCTCTGTTTCAGCATGACAATGCCCCCGTGCACAAAGTGAGGTCCATACAGAAATGGGTTGTTGATATCGGTGTGGAGGACCTCGACTGGCCTGCACAGGGGGCATTGTCGGACACCTTTGGGATGAATTGGAACGCCGACTTTGAGCCAGGCCTAATCGCTCAACATTGTGGCTTAATGGAAGCAAGTCCCCACAGCAATGTTCCAATATCTAGTGGAAAACCTTCCCAGAAGAGTAGAGGCTGTTGTAGCAGCAAAGGGGGACCAACTACATAATAATGCCCATGATTTTGGAATGGGATGTTCGATGAGCATGTGTCCACATACTTTTTGTCATGTAGTGTACTTCTGTATATATAGTGTAGAAGGATAGATGTATAGTTAGATATACATGCTAGGAAGTTGGTAAAGTTAGCATGATATAATTTCCATTATAAGCTGGGTGGTTCGAGCCCTGAATGCTGATTGGCTGACAGCTGTGGTATATCAGACCGTATACCACGGGTATGACAAAACACTTATTTTTACTGCTCTAATTACGTTGGTAAACAGTTTCTAATAGCAATAAGGCACCTCTGGGTTTTGTGATATGACCAATATACCACGGCTGATGGCTGTATCCAGGCACTCCGCGTTGCGTGATGCGTAAGAACAGCCCTTAGCTGGGGTATATTGGCCATATACCACACCGCTTCTGGCCTTATTACTTAAATAACACATGATAAGGCACTTATTTAAACTCAAGTGCGCACAACAAAAGGACACATGTAAATGGGAACAAACTACATTTATAGCTGAGGAAGGGAGAGGAATGGTGATTGTCAGAATGAGTTCAGTTGTGGTGAGTTGGCAGTAGAGGGGACATGTCCAAAGGTTAATTTGAGAGTTTGTGGAATGACATAACCCTTCAGAAAACCATCCATACCAATCAGGATTTGTGATGCTGCCTTTCTAAACCACCTAATATTGCTAAGTATGGTCTCGAAGGACAATGATTACATTGGACTCACTGGACTGAAAGCGTTATCCCAATATTCTCCTACATTATCCTGCCATTATCTTACCTAATGATCACCATTTTTATTTTATTTCACCTTTATTTAACCAGGTAGGCCAGTTGAGAACATGTTCTCATTTACAACTGCGACCTGGCCAAGATAAAGCAAAGCAGTGCGACACAAACAACAGAGTTACACATGGAATAAACAAACATACAGTCAATAACACAATAGAACAAATCTATATACTGTGTGTGCAAATGAGGTAAGATAAGGGAGGTAAGGCAATAAATCGGCCATAGTGGTGAAATATTTACAATTTAGCAATTAAACACTGGAGTGATAGATGTGCAGAAGATGAATGTGCAAGTAGAAATACTGTGGTGCAAAGGAGCAAAGATTGTTTTTTAAAAATTATTAACAGTATGGGGATGAGGTAGTTGGATGGGCTGTTTACAGATGGGCTATGTACAGGTGCAATGATGTGTGAGCTGCTTTGACAACTGGTGCTTAAAGTTAGTGAGGGAGATATGAGTCTCCAGCTTCAGTGATTTTTGCAATTCATTCCAGTCATTGGCAGCAGAGAACTGGAAGGAAAGGCGGCCAAAGAGTAATTGGCTTTGGGGGTGACCAGTGAAATATACCTGCTGGAGCGCGTGCTACAGGTGGGTGCTGCTATGGTGACCAGTGAGCTGTGATAAGGCGGGGCTTTACCTAGCAAAGACTTATAGATGACCTGGAGCATACAGGTCACAGGGGTGGGTAGTATATGGGGCTTTGGTGACAAATGGATGGCACTGTGATAGACTGCATCCAATTTGCTGTGTAGAGTGTTGGAGGCTATTTTGTAAATGACATCGCCGAAGTCCAGGATTGGCAATTGTACGAGGGTATGTTTGGCAGCATGAGTGAAGGATGCTTTGTTGAGAAATAGGAATTAGATTCTAGATTTCATTTTGGATTGTAGATGTTTCATGTGGAAGCTCTCTGGAAGGAGTTTACAGTCTAACCAGACACCTAGGTATTTGTAGTTGTCCACATGTTCTAAGTCAGAACCGTTCAGAGTAGTGATGCTGAATGGGCGAGCAGGTGCAGGCAGCGATCGGTTGAAGAGCATGCATTTAGTTTTACTTGCATTTAAGAGCAGTTGGAGGCCACGGAAGGAGAGTTGTATGGCATTGAAGCTTGTCTAGAGGTTAGTTAACACCGTGTCCAAAGAAGGGCCAGAAGTATACAGAATGGTGTCATCTGCGTAGAGGTGGATCAGAGAATCACCAGCAGCAAGATCGACATCATTAATGTATATAGAGGAAAGAGTCGGCCCGAGAATTTAACCCTGTGGCACCCCCATAGAGACTGCCAGAGGTCCAGACAACAGACACACTGCACTCTGTCTGAGAAGTAGTTGGTGAAACAGGCGAGGCAGTCATTTGAGAAACCAAGGCTCTTGAGTCTACTGATAAGAATGTGGTGATTGACAGAGTCGAAAGCCTTGGCCAGGTCGATGAATACAGCTGCACAGTATTGTCTCTTATCAATGGTGGTTATGATATCGTTTAGGACCTTGTGGCTGAGGTGCACCCATGACCAGCTTGGAAACCAGATTGCATAGCGGAAAATGTACAGTGGGATTCGAAATGGTCAGTGATCTGTTTGTTAACTTGGCTTTTGAAGACCTTTAGAAAGACAGGGTAGGATAGATATAGGTCTGTAACAGTTTGGGTCTAGAGTGTCACCCCCTTTGAAGAGGGGGAAGACCACGGCAGCTTTACAATCTTTGCGTATCTCAGAAGATACGAAAGAGAGGTTGAACAGGCTAGTAATAGGGGTTACAACAATTTCGGCTGATCATTTTAGAGAGAGTCCAGATTTTATAGGGGTCCAGATTTTGCAGCTCTTTCGGGAACATCAGCTATCTGGATTTGGGTGAAGGAGAAATGGGGAGGCTTGGGCAAGTTGCTGTGGGAGGTGCAGGGCTGTCGACAGGTTTAGGGGTAGCCAGGTGAAAAGCATGGCCAGCCGTGAAAAAATGCTTCTTGAAATTCTCAATTATCGTGGATTTATCAGTGGGGACAGTGTTTCCTAGCCTCAGTGCAGTGGGCAGCTGGGAGGAGGTTCTCATATTCTCCATGGACTTTACAGTGTCCCAGAAATTTTGGGAGTTTGTGCTACTGGATGTAAATTTCTGATTTGAAAAAGCTAGCCTTTGCTTTCCTAACTGCCTGTGTATATTGGTCCCTAACTTCCCTGAAAAGTTGCATATTGCGGGGACTATTCGATGCTAATGCAGTACACCACAGGATGTTTTTGTGCTGGTCAAGGGCAGTCCGGTCTGGAGAGAACCAAGGGCTATATCTGTTCCTGGTTCTACATTTTTTGAATGAGGCATGCTTATTTAAGATGGTGAGGAAAGCACTTTTTAAAGAATAACCAGGCGTCCTCTACTGACAGAATGAGGTCAATATCCTTCCAGGATACCCGGGCTACCATAAGCTCAGCCTGCTATTAGCAAAATGTTCATGTTCCTCCTATCACTTTACACTAGGATTGACTAGATTCATATAGCATTGCTTTCCCTGTCCTATCTTATCTTAGTCACATTTCACCATTTGCTCTCTCCTGTGTTTGCTGGGGCAAATTGGGAAAACTAGTCTGCCCACATTGCAGGGAAATCACATGTTCCGGTTAGACTTTGTTTGACAAACAACCGCTTAAGGATAAAGGTCATTAGAGAAACAAACCATGAGAACATGAGAATGAGTTATTACATGTTTGACCTTAAGGGATACCTTTTCTGTTATTTGGACAGGCTTCAGATGTTGGCTTGTCACATGACATGTGTCATGCAAAGCTGTATTTTACCATGATCTGACTAATGTGGCTGATAATCTGTTGGGTAATGTTTTAGACTCGTATTCTAACAATGTGCACATAGTGAGCAGTGTGTAATATTTTCCATGGTGAAAGGATAAAAGGGGGAGTGGTCACTGTGATGTGGTCCAATCACCTTTGCCATCAATAGTATGCAGTCATGGAAAAGAAATGCAATTTTTCCGCAATGATTTGGTGGATAGCAAACACAATTCAGTGTGGGGAGTACAAGAGATGCTCCTCTACCTGTTGGTGTTGGTACTATAGCAACGCTATATTAAAGCCCATATCCACTGCCTGTCCTGTTTGTTTAAAACACGTTGCATTAAACGCTGCAGTTACAACCAGGGACCCTAGCGCACACACACACACACACACACACACACACACACACACACACACACACACACACACACACACACACTTAGTCACCAGGCTTTTCTCACTGGTCCTCCATTGTGGAACTGTCTCCCCCAATTTCACAGACGTTCACTCTGGACGCAACATAATTCTCTATCCTTCCCTCTGCCCCCGCTCCCTCGCTCTCTCCTTCCATCCCCGATCAGGCATAAAAACGGGATGAAATCAATAATCTCCGACTGGGAATTACACACTTGGCCGTTTTTAGAGGCTGCTTAGCCAGCCCTGGCCATCCCTCTGGAGAAATCCACTGGAGATAAACCTTTTACAGTGTTAACATGTGAGAGGCAGATAGACAAATACTTTGTCTAGGCTTGATTGAGTTTCCTTGGCTAAATGGAATCAATAGAATAGTCCTAAAACTGATCATTTGCTAACCCAGGCAGGCTAGAGCAAATGCTTAAAATATTTAAAATAGTATTTTGACCCAGGTCTTGCTGCTGGAGCACGCTGGAAATAACTGGGCTATAAAGTGTGTAGGGATTATACAGCACACACTAATTATAGTAGACATTGTGGTCAGAGGAGACTACAGTGAGATTCCATTGTTGGTGTTTTTCCAGACACTGGCTAAAAGAATCACAAGTGTTCTCCCTCCCTCCACCCCCCAACATTGACATTAATACAATGAATCACATGTCATGTTTCATAAAGAGTATTCTATGCGCACTATTGGATGGGAGTCCGCTGTGTGTGGTTTGTGTGGATGTGTGCACCCATGCATGTGCGCGTGCGTGTGTGTGTGTGTCTCTCCTATATCTTCCACTTCACCAGAATGTGTCCACATATATAAACTCGTATGTCTCTATTTTCTGTAGGACTTCCTTGGCCAGGCGTTCTGTACGTTGGGAGAGGTGGTGGGATCGCTGGGCAGCCGCATGAAGAAACCTCTCGTGTAAGTAACTCGGTTCCTCCATTTTATACCAATTAACTCTAACCTCTGACCCCTATTATACAGCTTCAATCTAACCTCCAGCCTCCATGCTATACAACATCACTACGCTCACATCTCAAACCCATAGACAGTAGGTAGAGCATGGCACCAGGAGAGTGGGTTTATTTTCTCGCGACCAACTGTATGTTAAAGGTATAATACATACATGACTGTAAGTCGCTTTGGATAAAAATGTCTGCTAAATGGCGTAATTGTCAACAAAATACAAACGATTCTATATGCAGGCTAACCCTGACCCAGTTCTTATGGTATTCCCTCACCTGACCATTATAGAATTTACACAACACACACAATTATAACTGGTTTACCATTTTTATATCATCACTTTAACCCTGACCCCTGATCTACTTCTCATGGCTGTCACTCACCTGGCATTTACTCTGACATATGTACATCCACACACACACACAATCACTTGCGCATATTTATTGTGGACATCTCAGTCTTGGACACACCAGACACAAGACCGTGTGGGATGTCCATGAAATGTGTATTATTATTGACACATCTCAGTTCATTGTCATGACCTGAAGACAAAAATACAAATTAACACACTTTCTCCCATGTATACAGTGCCTTCAGAAAGTGTTCATACCCCTTGACCTTTTCCACATTTTGTTGTGTTACAGCCTGAATTTAAAATGGGTTCAATTGAGATTGTGTGACAATGGCCTACACACAACACCCCTTAATGTCAAAGGGGAATTATGTTTTTAGAAATGTTTACAAGTGAATTAAAAATGAAAAGCTGAAATGTCTCGAGTCAGTAAGTATTCAATCCCTTTGTTATGCAAGCCTAAATATGTTCAGGAGTAAAAATGTGCTTAACAAGTCACATAGGAAGTTGCTTGGACTGTGTGCAGTAATAGTGTTTAGCATGATTTCTGAATGGCTACCTCATCTCTGTACCCCCACACATACAATTATCTGTAAGGTCCCTCAGTCGAGCAGTGAATTTCAAACAGATTACACCACAAAGACCAGGGAGGTTTTCCAATGCCTCACAAAGAAGGGCAACTATTGGTAGATGGGTAAAAAATAAAGCAGACATTCAATATCCCTTTGAGCATGGTGAAGTTATTTATTAGACTTTGGATGGTGTATCAGTACGCCCAGTCACTACAAAGGTGCAGGCATCCTTTCTAACTCAGTTGCCGTAGAGGAAGGAAACCTCTCAGGGATTTCACCAATGGTGTGACTTTAAAACAAAGTTTAATGGCTGTGATAAAACAAAACTGAGAATGGCTCAACATTGTAGTTACTCCACAATACTAACCTAATTGATAGAGTGAAGAGAAGGAAGCCTGTACAGAATAAAAATATTCCCAAACATGCATCCTGTTTGCAATAAGGCACTAAAGTAATACTTCAAAAATGTGGCAAAGCAATTCACTTTTTGTCCGGATTACAAAGTCTTATGTTTGTACTCCAATACAACACATTACTGAGTACCACTCTCCATATTTTTAAGCATAGTGGTGGCTGTATCATGTTATGGGTATGCTTGTAATCGTTACAAGCATTTTTCAGGATAAAAAACCAAAAGTAATGGCGCTAAGCAAAGGCAAAATCCTAGAGGAAAACCTGGTTCAGTCTGCTGTCCACCAGATGAATTCAGGTTTCAGCAGGACAATAACCTACAAAAAAACACAAGGCCAAATCTACACTGGAGTTGCTTAACAAGAAGATAGTATTTTCCTGAGTGGCTGAATTACACTTTTGACTTAACGCTGCTTGAAAATCTATGGCAAGACCTGGAAATAGTTGTCTAGCAATGGGGAGCCAGGCCCTGACAAGCTCACCCAATCAGATTGATATGGTTTAAGCATTGTTGTGGACTTAGAGCATCAAGTTTGTGCCTTTTTACTATAATAACTCAAATTTCATTTTTCACACAGGGTTCCTTTCCTTCGCTGGGCGGGCTGTTCTGGGAACTTTTTTGGCAAAGACAGCAGTCGCACACAGCATGATTTTAAAGGATAAGCAGTCTATACACTGAGACATAATTAGCCAACCATTAAGCATTTCCCAATCGAAGTGTACAACTATTACTTCCCATTTGAAAAAACATTTTAGGTTTAGCACACAGAGTAACTGGTGACCTAAAGTTTAAAGTGGAACTGACAGTGTTTAACTACTTTGCAGATATGAAACAAACAGACAATCATAATATCAGTAAAAAAATCTGAAAGAGTTCATCTCCATTCGAGATGCACTGTTTCAATTTCAATGACTCAATATTCTGGACAAAAACTGACGAATGTAACTAAGGCTGGGAATGTCAATACAATCAAACTATAAAGGGCGAGGATCACGTAAGTCATAACGTGGCTAATAGGCTAGTGTATCTGTGTACGTAGCAAGCTAGAAACACGGAGCCTAACATTAGCTAGCTAGCTGCCAGGAGGATGCCGTGTCATGCCATTGGAGGAGTGGGTGAATGACTAATCTTTTTCCCCTCATAATATTTTTCAGTGGCTATAAACAGCTAGAGATGCAGGTGTCATTTGGTTATCTAGCAAGAACTTGAACGACTGTTATCCAGTTAGCATACCCTTTGCATTCGCAAATTCACTATGGCTATCTACTCAGATTTCAGAGCAATCTTGTCTGAGTGTGCCAGAGCGCAGAACAGCTGATGAATTTACAAACACGCAACACCCGACAAATATGACCGGTGTCAGTAAACGTAGGCAAAAAAAAGTAATAGTTAGTCGAGAACGCTCTCGGTAACATGTAAACAGCTTAACCAGCTCTGCTACGGCGAGTAGAATGGCCAGAATGAGGTGTTCTCTGAATTGTGTCTGGAAGTAGCCAACTCCCATGGTGTTTACATATTTGCAGAAATCCATTCAAGTGTATTTTGTGGCTTTTGACGAATGCATTCTAATGATCAATTATTTCCAATACATCAGATTCTTCATAGTATTTTATTTGGGGGGGGCAGTTTCAAATAATGGGAGGGTTATGACCCCCCCACACACCCCGCAAGTTCTGCGCCTGGCACACATACACACACACACACACACACACACACACGTGTACAAACTTCATGTATTGTGCATTTCTTTAGTCTCGCTTTCAAAACATCACATGCACTTTTGAAGAATCTATCCTCTTGCTTCAAGCTCAGATCAGCTGCCTGAAAGCAATTTCTTGGCATCTCTTCAAATGGGTATGTCTTTATAATAGGATTTGCCAGTTGAAGAGAGCTGTGATGAGATGGAATTAAAATAATTAACAAAGGCCAATCTGGCAACCCCCTGTGGGTGCTCCACACTCTTCACCGCACGGCCTGCTCACATCAGAGTGCTACTCTTGGTCTCATTTCAAACCACACACGCATGCATGCTCACATGAACACACACATACACACACATGCCTGTAACATACGTGTTATTATTAGTAATACAATAAAAATACTATAATTATTACAACATAGCATTAACTTCATTTTACAGGTGGGGGAGGAGAGGTTGTACGTAAGCTGACACACACACACACACATACACATGCACACACACACATTCCCCTGTCACCTCTTGGATAGCAATCACCATGGTGATAGTCATTTCAGTAAACTTGTAGATACTGTGTTGTATTGGCCCTTTCAGAGACCTTTCAACAGTGCAAAACACTTTCAGTAAATCCCTCTGTCGAAATGTTCTTATTTACGCATTATCCCTTATCAGTAATGAGTTAACTTTTTTAATTCAGAGCTATTCTTTTATGGTGTTGTTCTAGACCACCAAGTGCTAACAGTCAGTATCTAGATAATGTGAATGAAATGCTTGATGGTATGTGATATAAACAGAGAGGTCTTCTTTCTTGGGGAACTGAATATTGACTGGTTTTCTTCAAGCTGCCTGCTCGAGGAAGCTTATAACGGTAACCAGTGTCTGTAATATGGTTCAGGCTATTAATCAACCTACCAGGGTGTTTACAAACACTACAAGAACAAGATCATCCACATGTATTGATCATCATTTCAATACTTTAAAACTTTGTTCTAAAGCTGTATCCGTAGCCATTGGATACTCACTGATACACCATTGGCTATATCCAGGAAAGCCAAGGTTCCAAAAGCTGGCCTAAAATAGTGTATAAGAAATCATATAAAAGATTTGGCTGTGACTCTTATGTGGATGATGTTAAAAATATTTGTTGGTCTGATGTGATTAATGAGGAGCATCCAGACGCTGAACTTGATGATTTATGAAATTGCTTCTTCCAAATATTGATAAACATGCACCTGTTAAGAAACTGTCTGTTAGAACTGTTAACCTATCTGGGATATGTGGGACGGTAGCGTCCCACCTCGCCAACAGCCAGAGAAAGTGCAGGGCGCAAAATTCAAAACAACAAAAATCTCATAATTAAAATTCCTCAAGCATACAAGCATTTTACACCATTTTCAAGATAAAATTCTCATTAATCCAGCAACAGTGTCTGATTTCAAAAATGCTTTACAGCGAAAGCACCACAAACGATTATGTTAGGTCACCACCAAGTCACAGAAAAACACAGCCATTTTTCCAGCCACAAAAAGCACAAATAGAGATAAAATGAATCACTAACCTTTGATGATCTTAATCAGATGACACTCATAGGACTTCATGTTACACAATATATGCATGTTCGCTAAAGTGCATATTTATATCAAAAAAATCTAATTTTACATTGTCGCGTTACGCTCAGTAGTTCTAAAATATGCTGTGATTGTGCAGAGAGCCACATAAATTTACAGAAATACTCATCATAAATATTGATAAAAATACAAGTGTTATACATGGAATGAGAGAGATACTTCTCCTTAATGCAACCGCGGTGTCAGATTTTTAAAAAAATGTTACGGAAAAAGCAAACCATAAACCAATAATCTGAGTACAGCGTTCAGACAACAAAGCAGCCAAAAAGATATCTGCCATATTGTGTAGTCAACATTAGTCAGAAATAGCATTATAAATATTCACTTACCTTTGATGATCTTCATCAGAATAGAATGCACTCCCAGGAATCCCAGTTCCACAATAAATGTTTGATTTGTTCGATAAAGTTAATCATTTATGTCCAAATTGCTTCTTTTGTTAGGGCGTTTGGTAAACAAATCCAAACGCGCGTTCAGGTCCAGCCGAACGTTTGACGAAAAGTTAAAAAAGTTATATTACAGTTCGTAGAAACTTGTCAAACTAAGTATAGAATCAATCTTCAGGATGTTTTTATCATAAATCTTCAATAATGTTCCAACCGGAGAATTCCATTGTCTGTAGAAAAGCAATGGAACAAGAGCTAACTCTCTCGTGACCGCGCCTCACGAGCCTGTGTCACTCTGCCAGACACCTGGCTCAATCCCCTCTCATTCGCCCCCACTTCACAGTAGAAGCCTCAAACAAAGTTCTAAAGACTGTTGACATCTAGTGGAAGCCTATGGAATTGCATAATGACCCATAATGATGAATGTTTACACTCTATTGGAATGGCAAAGATTTTAAAAACTACAAACCTCAGATTTCCCAGTTTCTGGTGGATTTGTCTCAGGTTTTCACCTGCCATATGAGTTCTGTTATACTCACAAACATCATACAAACAGTTTTAGAAACTTCAGAGTGTTTTCTATCCAAATCTACTAATAACATGCATATATTAGTTTCTGGGCCTGAGTAGCAGGCAGTTTACTCTGGGCACGCTTTTCCACCAAATGTGAAAATACTGCCCCCTATCCCAAACATGTTAAATCGTTAACACACACATGGACGCAGCAGTCTAAGGCACTGCATCTCAGTGCAAGATGCGTCACTACAGTCCCTGGTTCGAATCCAGGCTCTATCACATCTGGCCGCGATTGGGAGTCCCATAGGAAGAATTTGTTCTTAAGTTAAATAAAGGTTACACACACACACACACAGTGCTGGTCATAAAAAAAGCTAGCTAGCTCATGGATGCAAACAATGCTCTTCCCCAAAAACATAGCAAAACGACATCTGTTTCAGTAGCTATATAGTTAGCTAGCTAACTATATAGCTAGGTGTCACCATCTAAAATAACCCTAATTTATAAGACAGTTCTTATTTGATTAATGTGGTCGGGCCCATCTATGTGAAGCTAGCCACAATAAGGATTAGCCACAATAGTGGACTTTGCAGCTAGCCTACAAAATAAAAGTATGTCATTTTCAGTGATGCAAATGAATACAAATAGTAGAATTATGCCATCATTGAATAAATCATGCTAAATGAGGTTGGAATGTGGTTATATAAAATCAACAAAAGACAATTTGTTAATTTGACAAAATCTGTTGAAATCACACTGGATGTATTATACTTTAGAATTGCATTGGGGGCATACTTATTTCATTGTACAGCCTTACCTATGGATTGTGGCTCAATGACATGGTGTATCGGTCTACTCAGTGGCACCCAGAGAACATTAGCGTCGTAGCTCTTGTTGGGGGACTCTGAAACAACTGTGAATTGAGCCACATTTATTGTCAACCTGTGTGTATTGAACACTATTCCAGAGGAAAAACAATACTGCATGGATGTTTTGGAGTCTGATAACTCTGAGGACGTTGGGAAAAAATATCTTGGGTATTGAGTAGACTGATGCACCATTTCATTGATCCCCAATCCTTAGGTAAAGCTGTACAGTGCAGTATGAATGTCAATACACACAATATGTGACGTGCAGTCATATTCAGGTCCTGCAGGCTCTAGTTTTAGCTTATCTTGATTATTGTCCAGTCATATGGTCAAGTGCTGCGAAGAAGGACCTAGTCACTCGTAGGCTCAGTTACTGGTATACTTTTATTTACAAAGCCATTTTGGGTTTACTACCTTTTTATTTGGGCATTTTTATTGTTCAGAAATGTGGTGGGTACTCTCTTCGTTCGCTGGACTTTATCCTGCTAACTGTTCCAAATGTCCGAACTGAATTTGGTAAAAGTGCTTTTATGTACTCTGCGCCATCGTCTTGGAACGCCTTACAAAATACTTTTAAACTGGAAGAACTTGTCCCGATTGGTATTTTTAAATCACTGATGAATGATCTTGAGGCTGATTCCCTGACCTGTCAATGTTTTTAATTGGCTGTTTTTGATTTTGTTATACTCTTGTGAATTCTATGGTTTTTACTAGATTACTTGTAGTTTTTCATGTTTGTCTGTAATGTTTGTGATGACTTGGTGCTGCCTATCTTGGCCAGGATGCTCTTGAAAAAGAGATTTTAAAATCTCAATGAGCCCTTACAGCTGGGTTAGCGGCACATTTGCTTTTGCTAAAAGTTGAGCAAAGACTGACTGCATTTGCTTCTTGTTTTTATAAGCAACAATGTGTTGGAAATTCCAAATTGTTTGCGTAGTCATCTTAAGCTACAGCTGTTCTAATTTGCAACTGCGAGAAATAAGGCATAGCAGTGTGAACAGCACATTTGCTAACAAGTTTGCTATATATACATTGTGTGCAAAAGGCAAAGACTGATTAACACTGCATTGGTGTGCAAAAGAGCAGAAAAATAAATAAATAAAAACAGTATGGGGATGAGGTAGGTGAAAATGGGTGGGCTATTTACCAATAGACTATTACAGCTGCTCAGATAGCAGATGTTTGAAGTTGGTGAGGGAGATAAAAGTCTCCAACTTCAGTGATTTTTGCAATTCGTTCCAATTGGAACGAAAGGCGGCCAAATGAGGTGTTGGCTTTAGGGATGATTGTTTGCTACGGATGGGTGTTGCCATCGTAACCAGTGAATTGAGATAAGGCGGAGCTTTACCTAGCATGGACTTGTAGATGAGCTGGAGCCAGTGGGTCTGGCGACGAATATGTAGCGAGGGCCAGCCGATTAGAGCATACAAGTCGCAGTGGTGGGTGGTATAAGGTGCTTTAGTGACAAAACGGATGGCACTGTGATAAACTGCATCCAGTTTGCTGAGTAGAGTGTTGCAATTTTGTAGATGACATCGCCGAAGTCGAGGATCGGTAGGATAGTCAGTTTTCTAGGGTAAGTTTGGCGGCGTGAGTGAAGGAGGCTTTGTTGCGGAATAGAAAGCCGATGATTTGATTTTCGATTGGAGATGTTTGATATGCTGGAAGGAGAGTTTAGAGTCTAGCCAGACACCTAGGTACTTATAGTCCACATATTCAAGGTCGGAACCATCCAGGGTGGTGATGCTGGTCAGGCGTGCGGGTGCAGGCAGCGAACGGTTGAAAAGCATGCATTTGGTTTTACTAGCGTTTAAGAGCAGTTGGAGGCCACGGAAGGAGTGCTGTATGGCATTGAAGCTCGTTTGGAGGTTAGATAGCACAGTGTCCAAGGACGGGCCGGAAGTATATAGAATGGTGTCGTCTGCGTAGAGGTGGATCAGGGAATCGCCCGCAGCATGAGAAACATCATTGATATATACAGAGAAAAGAGTCGGCCCGAGAATTGAACCCTGTGGCACCCCCATAGAGACTGCCAGAGGACCGGACAGCATGCCCTCCGATTTGACACACTGAACTCTGTCTGCAAAGTAATTGGTGAACCAGGCAAGGCAGTCATCCGAAAAACCGAGGCTACTACAATAAGAATACGGTGATTGACAGAGTCGAAAGCCTTGGCAAGGTCTATGAAGACGGCTGCACAGTACTGTCTTTTATCGATGGCGGTTATGATATCGTTTAGTACCTTGAGCGTGGCTGAGGTACACCCGTGACCAGCTCGGAAACCAGATTGCACAGCGGAGAAGGTACGGTGGGATTCAAGATGGTCAGTGATCTGTTTGTTGACTTGGCTTTCGAAGACCTTAGATAGGCAGGGCAGGATGGATATTGGTCTGTAACAGTTTGGGTCCAGGGTGTCGCCCCCTTTGAAGAGGGGGATGACTGCGGCAGCTTTCCAATCCTTGGGGATCTCAGACGATATGAAAGAGAGGTTGAACAGGCTGGTAATAGGGGTTGCGACAATGGCGGCGGATAGTTTCAGGAATAGAGGGTCCAGATTGTCAAGCCCAGCTGATTTGTACGGGTCCAGGTTTTGCAGCTCTTTCAGAACATCTGCTATCTGGATTTGGGTAAAGGAGAACCTGGAGAGGCTTGGGCGAGTAGCTGCGGGGGGGGGGGGGATCTGACACACACACTTCTGATTCAGTCATAGTCGATGTTTGATGGATAGGTAATTATCATAATTCTGAATAAAATATGCTGTATGCATGCATTAGATAATACAGCACAAAGCTGTTTAGGTACATGTACAGTTATCGATTGTTTACTTTGCTTTAATAGTAATAATCACTGATAGAGAGAGTGAGAAAGGGTGAGAGACCGGTGACAAAGTCCAGGGATATGTGAGACCAGGGACGATGAGGAACAGGCAGAGGTTGAAGGAGACCAGCCAGAGCTTGCCGGGGAATCGTGTTCGGCGCACAGATCGTGCATGTGTCGACAACTGCAGAGACGTCAGGAACCATGGTATGCCACCAAAAGGGAGGAAATGTTCCACCAGAGTACTCGCTCCTACCGGTGAGCCTGTTTTTTTTTTTTTGTGGACATGTGGCCACGAAATGACCAGTAGTCCCACAATACAGGCAAGTCTTCGTGTGAAGCCTGTATAGCTGTCCGGCTAGGGACAGGGGCTAGCCTAGCTCTGCCTAGTTGTATCAGCTCGGGAAGAGGTGAATTGGCAGACTTTGGAGACTCTCGGGGGAACTCGGGTAGCCTCTGGTTCTCTCGGCAACGGAGCCGTCAGGGACTTCCGGGATGTCTCGGAGGCGAGTTGGAAGCCTTGGGCGGGCGAGAGAAATCGAACCTCTTCTCCTTCCTTCGCTCCCGTAGTCGCACATCGATCTGAATGGTCAAGGCAATGAGCAAGTCGAGAGCCGTCGGTAGTTCCCGGGCTGCAAGCTCGTCCTTTACTTCCTCCGATACTCTGTGCAGGAACATGTCGAACAGCGATCCTGGATTCCAGGCACTCTCAGCTGCCAACGTGCAGAAATCCACTGCATAGTCTGCCACACTGCGGAAGTCTTGCTGGAGAAACTTCCGGGCAGCCTCTCTCCCGGACGATGGAGCATCAAACTTTCTTCACCTCTGCCACAAACTCCTCCAGACTGAAGCAAATGGCTGACCGTTGTTCCCATACTGCCGTAGCCCAGGCGAGAGCCCTCCCGGACATCAGCGTGATGAGGTACGCTATCTTAGTGGTCCAAGGGGAAGGAGGAGGGCTACAGCTCAATGATGAGGGAACACTGAGCGAGAAAAGCCCGACAGGTGCCAAACTCTCTATTCAAGTGTTCCGGGGGAGGTAAGCAGCGTTCTCATCCTATGAAATCACAGGAGCCCTAGTGCTCCCAGGTCAATAAAGTTTTGAAATAAAGAGGGGATAAATGGGTGAAAAGTAAAACCTTGGATAAGTACACACCCTGGATAGGAAGCTCAATAATCTACTACTCAAACAGTGTATTGAAGGTATTTCAAGAATAAATGTGAATACTTTAGCTATTTTTACTAAATTATCCCTCAATTAACAAACCGCTCCCCTCTTTTCAGTTTTTTGTTCAATTGAAAACAGCTCTTGAGTTAAGTAAATTCTGCCGGAGCAATTTGCATTCCATTACCATAATATTATCAATAAAATCTATTTCCCCTGCAAAGGTAGTATTAATTTAATACAGGACATGAGGTTGTAGGAGACTAGAGAAAAGTTATATGGCTTTAATATAGACTGCTGTTGTGAGAAGGATGGAGAGACAGAGACCGCAGCAATACCCTTTTCAAACTGCTGAGCCAAGCCAAGCTGTACTCTGCTGGCCTTGTTACTAAAATACCTACATTGCTGGAACTGTGCTTGGAAAGATGTTTGAGGTTGTAGTAGTAGTGAGGACAGAAAATAATGTCTGCCTGAGTATTTGTTGAACGTACCCGGCTCCACCTGGGGGCGAAAGGGGGCCTCAGTTTAAATTTGTGCCCCCAACCTTAGCCGACTCAGTTTAAATTTGTACCTATATAAAAATAGCAAAAAAGTACAAGTGACAAGACAGGTTTGTGCCCCCCCCTAAAAAAATTAGCAGCTGTGCTGTGTCAGCACAATGGCTAGAGTGTGCCGCTGTGTGTGTAGTCAATCAAATGTATTTATGAAGCCATTTTTGCATCAGCTGATGTCACAAGTGCTGTACAGAAACACAGCATAAAACCCCAAACAGCAAGCAATGTAGGTGTAGAAGCATGGTGGCTAGGAAAAACTCCCTAGAAAGGCCAAAACCTAGGGAGAAACCTAGAGAGGAACCAGGCTCTGAAGGGTGGCCAGTCCTCTTCTGGCTGTGCTGGGTGGCAATTATAACAGTACATGGCCAAGATGTTCAAACGTTCATAGATGACCTACAGGGTCAGATCATAATCACAGTGGTTGTAGAGGGTGCAACAGGTCAGCACCTCAGGAGTAAATGTCAGTTGGCTTTTCATAGCCGATCATTGAGAGTTAGAGACAGCAGGTGCGGTAGAGAGGGTGTTCAAAACAAGGTAGCACGTGCAGTGAACAGGTCAAGGTTCCATAGCCGCAGGCAGAACAGTTGAAACTGGAGCAGCAGCATTATCAGATGGACTGGGGACAGCAAGGAGTCATCAGGCCAGGTAGTCCTGAGACTAGGGAAAGGCACTGGGGAAGTTAGGTATGACTAGGGCTGTTGCATGGACCGTATTACCGCACACCGGAGGTCACGAGTCATGAAGGCAGTCAAATTCCATGTGACTGTTTAGTCACGGTAATTAGGCTTCTTCTAGCTCTGATGCTGTCATTAGTAGCCCAATGGTAGTCAGCACTTTATTGTCCCTCTAATCACTCTGACATCAATGCAAATGTAATCGAAAGTTAAATCAAACACTTCATGAGCTCATGTTGCGCAACATTTCCGTAGGCTATGCAATTACTTGAGAAAACAAAGTGATGGCCTCTACTAAAAAGAGGAGGATCCCGTCAGCTTTCCATTGGCTATGCCTACTGTATTTATTTATTTCTCAACTTTCCAAATATTAAGCACATTGCTTATATTTACAACAGGAGGGTAGCTTACCTGGCTGGCATTAAAATGAACCACGGGAAAAGCGTCCTCCATCCGCTATTTAAGTACATAGATGACATGTATTTTTTCCTGCTGCCCCATTTCGATATAGGTGCATGATAATGGTCCATTCTACATCAAAACAAATTTCACACATACAGTGCCAGTCAAACGTTTGGACACACCTACTCATTCAAGGGTTTTCTTTATTTTTTACTATTTTCTACATTGAAGAATAATAGTGAAGATAACAAAACTATGAAATAACACATATGGATTCACGTACTAACCAAAAAATTGTTCAATAAATCAAAACGTTTTTTATATTTGAGATTCTTCAGAGTAGCCACCCTTTGCCTTGATGACAGCTTTGCACACACTTGGCATTCCCTCAACCAGCATCACGAGGTAATCACCTGGAATGCATTTCATTTAGCAGTTGTGCCTTGTTAAAAGTTAATTTGTGGCATTTCTTTCCTTCTTAATGCATTGAGACAGTCAGTTGTGTTGTGATAAGGTAGGGGTGGTATATAGAAGATAGCCCTATTTGGTAAAAGACCAAGTCCATATTATGGAAAGAACAGCTCAAATAAGTAAAGAGAGAAAGAGAGAAATGACAGTCCATCATTACTTTAAGACATGAAGATCAGTCAAGACGGAAAATGTCAAGAACTGCAGTAGCAAAAACCATCATGATGTCACTGGTTCTCATGAGGACCGCCACAGGAAAGGAAGACCCAGAGTTACCTCTGTTGCTGAGAATAAGTTCATGATAGTTACCAGCCTCAGAAATTGCACCCCAAATAAATGCTTCAGAGTTCAAGCAACAGACACATCTCAACATCAACTGTTCAGAGGAGACTGCGTGAATCAGGCCTTCATGGTCAAATTACTGCAAAGAAACCATGACTAAAGGACATCAATAAGAAGAAGAGACTTGGCCTCCCGGGTGGCGCAGTGGTTATTTTTGACATGCGTTTTTCTGGATTTTTTTGTTGTTATTCTGTCTCTCACTGTTCAAGTAAACCTACCATTAAAATTATAGACTGATCATTTCTTTGTCAGTGGGCAAATGTACAAAATCAGCAGGGGATGAAAGACTTTTTTCCCTCACTGTATGTGGGAACTCCTTCAAGACTGTTGGAAAAGCATTCCTCATGAAGCTGGTTGAGAGAATGCCAGGACTGTGCGAAGCTGTCATCAAGGCAAAGGTTGGCTACTTTGAAGAATCTAAAATATAAAACATATTTTGATTTGTTTAACACTTTTTTGATTACTACATGATTCCATATGTGTTATTTCATAGTTTTTGATGTAGTCACTATAAAGAAAAATCCTGGAATGAGTTGGTGTGTCCAAACTTTTGGCTGGTATTGTATATTTGTAAATATTACCGTCATCTTTGAAACACCAGCTCTGTGTAAATACATCCAAAACTTATTTGCGCATCTACCTGTCTTCCTCCTGCTGAATGTTTGTCCATACTACTGCTAGAAGGCCCCTATTTTATGCGGCAGAGGTAGGCTACAGATGTCGAGCCATCTTGTCACTTCAAAAGCACACAATTATCTTGACCTCTGAGTCTCTGCATTTGTACTTTATTGTGGTTTGCGTGATATAAGCAGAATACAATATAATTACCCTTGCCGATTTCAACTGCCCCCTTAGTCACTTTATCCTGTCGCCGGGTCTGGTCTTCTGAGAATAAGACCCTCATTGTGTTGAGCTGAATCAGGGAAAGTAGCTCAACTGTGTTAATATGACTTTGTAATATTGAATAGGGCTAACTGGCTCAGTTAAAAATGCCAGCCTTTCCAAGGCCTCACCTGCGTATCTCTACTGGGGGTGAAAAGAATAGAATACACACTGTACATTGATTTCCCTGGCTCAGGATGTGTTGTCTAATGATAATTGTTATTCCCTTCAGGCCTCTCGTCTCTTCAAGGGGGAAGGGGAAGATAATTGCAGGCGCATCGTATGCTAACCCCCCCCCCCCCCCCAGTAACGCCACAGGTTGCTAAGATTCTGCTTCTCTCTCTCCTGACACTGATTGCAAATACATGTGTCTTGATTAGAAGTTTTCGAAGTGTTGATTCTGAATACACACAGACCAAGGAGGGGGTGGTGAAGGAGAACGAAAGAGAACGCGAGATAAAGGAGAAAGAGCGAGAGAAGGGGAGGGATAGAGAGATGAGAAAAGAAGATACGTTTATGAGCAGAAGAGAGGTGAATGTGACAGAGAGCATTTACTTCTTAAGGTGTTTATGATGATTCATTTTCACATATTCCATTAAAACCTCTTAAGGATCCGCCCCTTTTTTTCAAAGTTCACCTAAAATGACATACACACATCTAACTGCCTGTAACTCAGGCCTAGAAGCAAGGATATGCATATTCTTAGTACTATTTGAAAGGAAACACTTTGAAGTTTGTGGAAATGTGAAAATAATGTAGGAGAATGTAACACAATAGATCTGGTAAAAAGATAATACAAAGAAATAAACCAACCGTTCTTTGGGTATTTTTTTTGTGGTATGATCTTTGAAATGCAAGAGAAAGGCCATAATAATGTGTTATTCCAGCCCAGGTGGCCACTGAGGGCAGCAGCATACAGTGGGGCAAAAACGTGTTTAGTCAGCCACCAATTGTGCAAGTTCTCCCACTTAAAAAGATGAGAGGCCTGTAATTTTCATCATAGGTACACTTCAACTATGACAGACAAAATTAGAAAAAAAATCCAGAAAATCACATTGTAGGATTTTTAATGAATGTATTTGCAAATGATGGTGGAAAATAAGTATTTGGTCAATAACAAAAGTTTATCTCAATACTTTGTTATATACCCTTTGTTGGCAATGACAGAGGTCAAATGTTTTCTGTAAGTCTTCACAAGGTTTTCACACACTGTTGCTGGTATTTTGGCCCCACTGTATATGGACCTGTGCCATTCACTTTGAACTGTACTGTTTTTACAGCATGAGCAGATGCACTTGTTTTGTGATCAAAGCGAGAGCTGCATGTAGCGACGTGTGCACATTTGTTCATATCCTTTGCTAGTGAGTTATTAACCCAGTTCTAGATCATTTGTAGTTAGCAATGGGGGAGTACATTGGCTGCTACTGTAGTCTGAACGATCGAACAGCTATTTCCATGTTAAAATGAAATGGAATGCATTTTCTCCATAGATTTTTATGGTAGGCCACTCTGGTCATTTTATTTCAAAAAAATGTATTTCACCTTTATTTAACCAACTGCGACCTGGCCAAGATAAAGCAAAGCTTCACCTAATGTAAGCCTACATTAGGATCAAATAGCCACAGTAGCCTACTTGACCACTGTTAAAACTAACTTAGTGGGTACCAATATTGAATTGTAAAAGCCTGTTTATATTAAATAAAGTGTCCTTTAATATAGATCACATGTACAATTCAACTGTGACATTTTGACATGTCACAGTTGTGTTCTGTGGGTATCACTGAGAAGGCTGATGACCCAAGACGGTAGGTAAGCCTGTATTTTGCAATATGAATGTCAACGCACAGTAGGTTGACTGGTGAGCTAATGTGACTGTCAAAGTCCTGCAATAAGATTATTTACTAATATTTGTGTAAACTCTTCACAGTTGTGTTCTTTGCGTGTCACTGAGTAGGCTGACATTCCATTTCATGGACCCAATATCCAAAGGTAAGGATGTATGTTGCAATGTAAATGTCAATATGCACAATGGGCTGGATAGTGAGGTGATTCCCCACAGTTAAAGTCCCACATTAAGAGCTACGACGCTAATATTTGTGTATACTCTTCATAGTTGGGTTCTGTGGGTATCACTGAGTAGGCTGATACCCCATTTCATGAAACCTGTCTTTTTGTGGACTGCATTCTTGCTTTACCTGCACTAACCCTATGCCTCCCCCATTATTAAATAGATGTGGCCCTATCCCTGCCACCCCCAAATGCCTGTTGTACACTACACTAGGCCTTGCCAACCAACCCAGGAGGAGCTCTGTGTGCGAGTCCTCAGATGGCCATGGTCTTGTTTGATCTATAGTCTGACTGACCCCCTGAATTAGAAGTGATGGGATTGGACCGGAGCTTTGTACACATCAGTACACATTCACAGTCACCCGCACAAAGAGACCGCAGCGTGTGTCTTCTGGTGCAGCTCTGGTCTGCTTGCTTGCATGCGTGTGTTGGCACCAAGAAAGAAAGACCGGGGGAGACCGAAGAGAATAAAGGGATTTTTCTGTTTTTTTTTCATTCAACCACTCCTATTGTAATAAGCATAGGGAGGAGCCAGTTCAGCTGATGTTCAGTGTCGTACATAGGGGTCGTATTATGGCAGCAGATCTGAATTGTGCTGATCTGGTTAGTCGGGCAGCAATTGTGCGAACGCTTGTGGTGCGTTCCAAATGGCACCCTATTCCCTAAATGAGGCACTCCTTTTGTCCAGACCCATATGGGCCCTGGTCAAAAGTAGTGTACTCTATTAATGGATGAGAGGACTTGTGGAATACTTGTGAAACACTGTCTGAATCCTATTTGTGTGTGTCATCCTGTTATTAACATGTCTACGGCAGGATTTCCTAACGTGACTTGTCACTCACTACAGTTTTAAATTCTCTTTTTAAGATTAGAACAGAACATTCACAATCGAGCTTCTCTGTAACAGTGGCTGGGCCTGTGTTCATATACCATATCAGTGAAGGCCTAAGGGTGCTGATCTAGGATCAGTGTGAAAATGCTCCCAAGTGTGAAGTTCAGTTTTTCCTCTCACAATTACTCTTGCTACACTGGCCATATGGAACATAATCCTAATGTGTCTTTATTTTGTTTCTTACATAATTGCAATGAGGAGAATGGGTCGATTTCATGGTGGAGGAAATGGAAGGGAACACTGGACAGCACAAATGACCTAGTTGAAATGTCAGAGGGAGGGGAGAGAGAGAAACATTTACATTTTCTTCTTTTGCAATTTTACTCCCATCCTTCAGAAGAGGTAGGCTATTGGTTTCTGGGTTAAAAACAGATAGCTGTTCTTCCCAATGCAAAGCACGGATACAAAAAACCCATCCGGATCCATGTCCTTTTGGTAGGTCTATCAGCTCTTTCCTTCAGTCTTGCTGGCTAAGTAAAGGGGACTTGTATTACTCTTATGCTGGGGACCCCAATCTCAGGCTGCCTAAATGACTGCCTGCGTACACTTCTGCAAGGTGGGCCTGGCTAGTGCTATGACAGCGCTAGTCATCAGCATCTTGAAGATGACTCTATTTCTCCGAATTTAAGCCTCAGAGGTTCTGTTTTTTAAAGTGTATTTTGTCCTTTGACAGGACTTGAACATTGTTTCTTGGAGGGAAGGTGGATATGTTGTCAAAGGGGCCTGTGTAAGTTGGGTGCGTTGGTTGTAGTGTGTTGGACGGAACCTGGATAAACGGTGTCTCGCTTTCTGCTGACCGTCGGGTCAGGGAAGGCTTAAGGGAAGGTGCACAGACAAACACACACACACACACACTGGCCTCTCTGTACAGGGGTACAAACCTGCTCTCTCGCTCTCTCTAAGGTCAACTTGTATCGCATGGCTTTCGAAGGGTTTTGGGACACTCCCTCAAGTTTTCCATGGCATGATGGGAGCGGTTTGTTATGACAGAGGAACCTTCACAGACATCACCGTTACCGGGTTTCTGTTAGACCATACTGCCCATATAGTCCATTAGTGTACCAATGAATGGTGTCTCTGTTTTGTCTTCAACAGGGGCCTTCCTGGAAAGAAGTGTGGAAACATCATTGTTAAGGCAGAAGAGATGGGAAACTGCAGGGTGAGTAGTGATGGCAGGATATGGAGGGGAAAGGGAGTTTTGGGCTGCATCCCATTCCAAAAAAAGCTGACTGCCCTTGTTAACTCCCCAAACCAAACATCATACCCACATAAGGACAGCATCAATCAATAAACACTTTGCCATGGCATATACATGCAATTATATTGGCATGGATTTACTATTATAGGATATATCTCTCACCTTGATGCTGAGTGGAGTTGCCGTGTCCTGTAATGTCACTGTTGACTGATCAGCATGAGTGTCTGCATCTACGATCAGAAGTCTCTCGCCAGAATCTGCAGTGAATAGTGAGCTGTGCTGTCAGTTTCATCAGTCTCAATGTCTCTCTCTGTTACTTTAGGAGTCGGTGATGATGCAGTTCTGTGGGAATAAACTGGACAAGAAAGATTTCTTCGGCAAGTCGGACCCTTTCCTCGTCTTCTACCGCAGCAATGAAGATGGAACGTGAGTATCCTTGACCTACCCCTTCTTCAGATCCTCTCCTCCATTTCAATTCCATCCATCAGTCTTTCCATTGAATTCCTGTGTGTGTGTTACAGCCTACAGGGTCTTCTCTCTCTCATCAACACGTATCTGAGCGGTCAGATAAGCAGGTCTACTCCTCTGAGGAGAGGCTTTATTACACACACACACACACACACCTGTTACAGCCGGCAGAGCAGAGAGGAGATGACCTAGCGGGAGCAGTGGCTGGAGGGAGAGCTCCCTATTGCCCCACTGGCCTCTCTGTACAGTGGTGAAAACTCTCTCTCTCTCTCTCTCTGTGTGTGTGTATCAGTTAATGGATGATGACGCTCTCTGAACTCATATTCCACACTGCACTATATTCACATTAAAACCATTTACTTTTGCGGTGAATGATGATTATACTGAGTATTCCTCAGTTGATGGTAATTGCTCTTAGAGCTGAAAGATAATTTTTTTTGTGCTGGTCATCATTTGAATTTATTTATTTTTATCGCTCTATATATATTTGACAAAGTATGGAAAAGAGGAATCAATATCTTTTGAGGTTTGTATCACTAAATGTGTGTGATTTATCTTCTTGGAGGGGAACAAAGATCTGAAGGAGCTGAGGGTCAAAGAGACGTTTAAACTTGAGGGAAATCTGGAGAAAAGCAGAGGAAGATGGTCTGTGTCGCTCCGAGGGAATGAGAGCGAGAGAGTGAGAAAGAGAGGAAGATGTGGGAAGAAATAGAGGGCGATAAAGAGGAACAGTGAAAGGAATATTGTTGAGTGATTGACTGATCCATTGATCAGTGTATGGCTTGTCTTGTCTCTGTGTTTCCCCAGGTTCACAACCTGCCATAAGACAGAGGTGGTGAAGAACACACTAAACCCAGTGTGGCAGGCCTTCAAGGTACCCGTCAGAGCACTCTGCAACGGAGACTACGACAGGTCTGTGTGTGTGTGTGTCTACATGTGTGTGTAGTTTGGCCAGCAAGATTAGACTGGCATTTATTGGTTTGCGGAAGTGTGTGAGGGCCATGGTGATCATCTATTTTTTTTCAACAATTTGAGTGCTTTGTAAAAATGATTTGGTGACAGGATCTAATCTGCAAGAGGAGAAAACAGTTTTTTTAGATGGACTCCATTTTGTAAGAATCCCCATGCATGCACAGAATTCCTTGGTTGCTAAGGTTGCTGTGAACCTATTAAATGCAAATAGAAGTTATTATAATGAACTCGAACAGAGAAATGAATGCTTGGTCTGCTTATGAATAGCCTTCCTCTCTGCAATCATCATTCTCCCTCAGTGGAGAAGTCAATTCACATGCCTGACTGACAGACAGGTGTCATGTCCACACTCAGATGCATTGGCCCTTAAATCCAGGGTGTAAGAAGCTGCAATAGTTTGATATCGAGTGAGTGTGTGTTTGATATCGAGTGAGTGTGTGTTTGATATCGAGTGTGTGTGTGTTTGATATCGAGTGTGTGTGTGTTTTATATAGAGTGTGTGTGTGTGTTTGTTTGATATAGAGTGTGTGTGTGTTTGATATAGAGTGTGCGTGTGTTTGATATAGAGTGTGTGTGTTTGATATAGAGTGTGTGTGTTTGATATAGAGTGTGTGTGTGTGTGTTTGATATCGAGTGAGTGTGTGTGTGTTTGATATCGAGTGAGTGTGTGTGTGTTTGATATCGAGTGAGTGTGTGTGTGTTTGATATCGAGTGAGTGTGTGTGTGTGTGTTTGATATCGAGTGAGTGTGTGTGTGTTTGATATCGAGTGAGTGTGTGTGTGTTTGATATCGAGTGAGTGTGTGTGTGTGTTTGATATCGAGTGAGTCTGTGTGTGTGTTTGATATCGAGTGAGTCTGTGTGTGTGTTTGATATCGAGTGAGTCTGTGTGTGTGTTTGATATCGAGTGAGTCTGTGTGTGTGTTTTGATATCGAGTGTGTGTGTTTTGATATCGAGTGTGTGTGTTTTGATATCGAGTGTGTGTGTGTTTGATATCGAGTGTGTGTGTGTTTGATATCGAGTGTGTGTGTTTGATATCGAGTGTGTGTGTTTGATATCGAGTGTGTGTGTTTGATATCGAGTGTGTGTGTTTGATATCGAGTGTGTGTGTGTTTGATATCGAGTGTGTGTGTGTGTGTGTTTGATATCGTGTGTGTGTGTGTTTGATATTGTGTGTGTGTGTGTGTGTGTTTGATATCGAGTGTGTGTGTGTGTGTGTGTGTGTGTGTGTTTGATATCGAGTGTGTGTGTGTGTGTGTTTGATATCGAGTGTGTGTGTGTGTGTGTTTGATATCGAGTGTGTGTGTGTGTGTGTGTGTTTGATATCGAGTGTGTGTGTGTGTGTGTGTATGTGTATCGAGTGTGTGTGTGTGCGTGTGTGTATATCGAGTGTGTGTGTGTGTGTGTGTATATCGAGTGTGTGTGTGTGTATATCGAGTGTGTGTGTGTGTTTGATATCGAGTGAGTGTGTGTGTGTGTGTTTGATATCGAGTGAGTGTGTGTATAGGATCTGCAATCCCATCTCAGGGATTGTGTTTGTATTCATCTCCAGTTGTCAGCGGGCTTGTTTGCCAGTGATAAGGCACAAATCCCCATATGGATGGTCTGAGCTTGTCAGGCTGCATTGATTGGAGCAGAGCTGGGCCCTGACTCTCTCTGAGTTGTTAGGAGGTTAGTTAGAGAGAGCTCATTGTTATCAGTGTGCGGAGAGTGTGTGGAGCCAAGGAAGCACAGAAATGAATGCTTACACACACACACACACACACACACACACACACACACACACACACACACACACACACTCATATATATATTGATTTATGCACTTGCACGCACACACACACAGTGAGAGTGCGAGTCTCTGGGGGTCTGGGATGAGAGATAAGGTAGAACGCTAACAATTGGAGAGCTGTGTCCCCCCCTGCTGATAGTACCACCGCTGATAGACTCTTGTTAGACACACACTCCCACGCACACACACGCATACCTACTTCTCCCTCCACCCCAGGGACTACAGAAGAAGCAGCAAACCCATTGTCTGTCCTGTCAACTCGTCGCTCCTGTTGTCTTCAGAGCATATATGATGCATATATGATATAGAGTGTGTGTGTGTTTGATATAGAGTGTGCGTGTGTTTGATATAGAGTGTGTGTGTTTGATATAGAGTGTGTGTGTTTGATATAGAGTGTGTGTGTTTGATATCGAGTGAGTGTGTGTGTGTTTGATATCGAGTGAGTGTGTGTGTGTGTTTGATATCGAGTGAGTGTGTGTGTGTGTTTGATATCGAGTGAGTGTGTGTGTGTGTGTGTTTGATATCGAGTGAGTGTGTGTGTGTTTGATATCGAGTGAGTGTGTGTGTGTTTGATATCGAGTGAGTGTGTGTGTGTTTGATATCGAGTGAGTGTGTTTGTGTTTGATATCGAGTGAGTCTGTGTGTGTGTTTGATATCGAGTGAGTCTGTGTGTGTGTTTGATATCGAGTTAGTCTGTGTGTGTGTGTGTTTGATATCGAGTGAGTCTGTGTGTGTGTGTTTGATATCGAGTGTGTGTGTGTTTGATATCGAGTGTGTGTGTGTGTTTGATATCGAGTGTGTGTGTGTGTGTTTGATATCGAGTGTGTGTGTGTGTGTTTGATATCGAGTGTGTGTGTGTGTGTGTTTGATATCGAGTGTGTGTGTGTGTGTGTTTGATATCGAGTTTGTGTGTGTGTGTTTGATATCGAGTGTGTGTGTGTGTGTGTTTGATATCGAGTGTGTGTGTGTGTGTGTTTGATATCGAGTGTGTGTGTGTGTGTGTTTGATATCGAGTGTGTGTGTGTGTGTGTGTTTGATATCGAGTGTGTGTGTGTGTGTTTGATATCGAGTGTGTGTGTGTGTTTGATATCGAGTGTGTGTGTGTTTGATATTGAGTGTGTGTGTGTTTGATATCGAGTGTGTGTGTGTGTGTGTGTTTGATATCGAGTGTGTGTGTGTGTATCGAGTGTGTGTGTGTGTGTGTGTGTGTGTGTATATCGTGTGTGTGTGTGTGTTTGATATCGAGTGAGTGTGTGTGTGTGTGTTTGATATCGAGTGAGTGTGTGTATAGGATCTGCAATCCCATCTCAGGGATTGTGTTTGTATTCATCTCCAGTTGTCAGCGGGCTTGTTTGCCAGTGATAAGGCACAAATCCCCATATGGATGGTCTGAGCTTGTCAGGCTGCATTGATTGGAGCAGAGCTGGGCCCTGACTCTCTCTGAGTTGTTAGGAGGTTAGTTAGAGAGAGCTCATTGTTATCAGTGTGCGGAGAGTGTGTGGAGCCAAGGAAGCACAGAAATTAATGCTTACACACACACACACACACACACACACACACACACACACACACACACTCATATATATTGATTTATGCACTTGCACGCACACACACACAGTGAGAGTGCGAGTCTCTGGGGGTCTGGGATGAGAGATAAGGTAGAACGCTAACAATTGGAGAGCTGTGTCCCCCCCTGCTGATAGTACCACCGCTGATAGACTCTTGTTAGACACACACTCCCACGCACACACACGCATACCTACTTCTCCCTCCACCCCAGGGACTACAGAAGAAGCAGCAAACCCATTGTCTGTCCTGTCAACTCGTCGCTCCTGTTGTCTTCAGAGCATCTTAAGGTTGTGCTTCAATACAGTAAAGGTCTTCCCATGAGGTAGTTAATCAATTCCACTGCAGTTAATATGAGCGGTCGTCCCCCGTGCTGTCCTCCTGCACAGTAGATGTGCTTCCCAAATGGCACCCTACTCCAAAGTGCACTACTTTTGACCAGAGCCCATGGGCCCTGCTCAAAAGTAGTTCATAACAAATGGAATAGGATGCCATTTGGGAGGCAGTGCCGGACTACCTCCCTCAAGTCCCGGGGGGGTTTCTGGTTGATTACTACAGGGATGGATGGCTTTATCTCCTCAGCCTTTCAGTCAGCTTTGATGGATGGTGATGGGCTCATCCTTCACTCCATTTAGTAGGAGGCTGAGCAGAGTGCCTGTTTCTGTGTCTGTCTTTGTGGTCTGACAATGCCGGAGTGTGCCTCCTCTTATCATCGTACCCCTTTTTACGACCCCTTTCAGGAAACTCATTAACCTGTGACTTCTGACCCGGTGGTGATCTATAACTAATGATTACCTTTTCATCTAAGCAGCTGTTCATTATGTTCTTTATTTTTTTTCCCTCTGAAAAGAGAGGTGAAATTGGTGCTGGGTGAAATACGCACAGCTACTTATCTCTTGGCTCTGGTGATGGAGAATGGCCACTTGTTATGGGAAAACGATTCTTCAGTTTGAGGGGATGGGTGATGGTGGAAGAGCACTGCTTTTCTCTCTCTAACGTTCGCTATTTTGGAAACCAATTATAGACATGATATAGATTACTGTAAACTATCCTCCTTCAGTATACTGTACATTTGATCTTGAAACTAGTTTGGCAGGAATGTACAGTGTCATGATCATAGTTTGTGCTCATAATTGGCCTGTTAAAACGAAATAAATATTTTTCTAATATATTGTTATTTTTCACCCTACTAGAACGATCAAGATAGAATGCTACGACTGGGACAGAGATGGAAGGTAATTTGATTTGAATCTTAATTGAAAAGCACCTTCATTAGCATGATGTAATCACTGTGTTATTTCAATGATGCTACTTTAACTAGTCCTAATCTATATTTCTAGACGGTAAGGAAGCTGTGTTGGATGCTGACTCATTCAACACAGGTTGACATGTCGTTGCTGAAGTGGGGTAATTGGATTAGCTATAAACATAGAGGCGGGGCCAAGGGCAGAGCAGCAGTAGAGCGTCATCATTTCATATTATGGGTTTAGTGGGCTAGGTTATTGCAATGGGGGTATTTCTTTACAGCATACTCTCACTCCCTCTCTCATTTCCTCTTTATACCTGTCCGCATTATGTCAAGTGTTACCAAACATCTCTTTGCTTCCAAATTCACTTTATTTTAAGAAAGTTGTCCAGGTCCTGAGGCAGCAAATTATCCCTAAGCCTCAGGACCTGGATGACTTGCCTTAATAGAAGGAACCATGAATTCTGCTCTGTATCAGCGAATTTTACAGTAGAATGTCAGGCCATCCGTCTGTGAGCTGAAGCGCAGCTGGGTCATGCAGCAACACAATGATCAAAAACGCCCAATCAAGTCTACATGAAAATGTCTCAAAAAACAATATATTTGAAGTTTTGGAATGGCCTAGTCAAAGTTCAGACCTAATCCCAATTGAGATGTTGTGACAGGACATGAAACGAGCAGTTCATGCTTGAAAACCCAAAGATGTTGCTGAGTTAAAGCAGTTCTGCATGTACGAGTGGGCCAAAATTCCTCCATAGAGATGAGAGCCTGATAATTATAAGCAACTACAGGAAGAATTTGGTCGGAGTCATTGCAGCTAAAGGTGGCACAACCAGTTATTGAGTGTAAGGGGGAAATGACTTTTTCACACAGGGAATTGGGTGTTGCATAACTTTGTTAATAAAAAAAAAATTAAAGTGAAAAAAAATATTTGTAAACCTCAGGTTCCCTTTATCTAATATTAGGTTTTCGTTGAAGATCTGATAACATCCAGTATCAAAAATCTGCAAAAATAGAGAAAATCAGAAAGGGGGCAAGTACTTTTCATGGCACTATACTTTCGTTTTCATGCTAGTGAGGGCCGAGAATCCACTCTCACATAGGTTGCAAAGGGCATCAGTGTCTTATCAGCGCTATTTGCCAAGGCAGGATACGCTGATCGCAGCCCAATCCAGAAATCTGGCAGTGGCTTCTGATTTAAATTAATGTTCACAGAACCGCTTGTTGCAATTTCGATGAGGCTCTCTTGTTCAGATATCGGTAAGTGGACTGGAGGGAGGGAATGAAAAGGATAACAAATCCAGTTGTTTGTGTCATCCGTTTTGGGAAAGCATCTGCGTAATTGCACACCCAACTCTCTCAGGTGCTTCTCTATATCAGATTTATCATGGTCCGTAAGCTTGATTTCATTAGCATACAAAACATTATACAATGATGGGAGGACCTGTGTTTTCCTTGTTAATGCAGACAGAACAGCTCCAACTTCTTAATCATAGTCTCAATTTTGTCCCGCACATTGAATATAGTTGTGGAGAATCCCTGTAATCCTAGATTCAGATCATTCAGGCGAGAAAGAATGTCACCCAGATAGGCCAGTCGTGTGAGAAACTCGTCATCATGCAAGCGGTCAGACAAGTGAAAATTATGGTCAGTAAAGAAAACTTTAAGCTTGTCTCTCAATTTAAAAAATGTGTCAATACATAATCTGCATTGCATAATGCAGAAAATACACGAGCGTTCAGAGGCCTTGCTTGAACAGTTAACCATTTTCACTGTAATGTCCAAAATATATTTCAAGCTGTCAGGCATTCCCTTGGCAGCAAGAGCCTTTCTGTGGATGCTGCAGTGTACCCAACTCCACTACTACTACCACTCCACTATGTCTCCATGTCATGGCTTTTGTACCATGAGTACAGATACCAACACATTTTGACCACCAAAGTTCATTTGATGTCACAAAGCTGTCCAGTTCTTTAAAAATATCCTTTCTTAATTGACCCCCCATAAACGTAACAGACATATACCAGGAGCTGTGCCAGGCCTGCCACCTCTGTTGACTCATCCAGCTGTAATGCATAGAATTTACTGGCTTGTATGCGAAGCAGTAATTGTTTTTAAACATCTCCTGCCATGTCACTGTGAAACATCATGAAACAGTGTTGTTTGATGAAGGCATTGTCTGTATAGTTTTTGGCCTTTTCCCCCAGCATTGGTCCTAGCCATATCCGCGACAGCAGGAAGAATGAAGTCCTCCAGAATAGTATTGGGCTTGCCTGTCCTAGCCACTCAGTAGCTCACCATATAAGATGCTTTTAGCCCCTTCATGTTAATGGTATCTGTTGCTTTCATGTCTTACTACTCGAAAGTCATCTTTGTTCTCACTCAAAAAACTCTTGTGGCGTATTTTTCAAATTGTCATGTTTCGTTTCTAAATGTCTGCGCAAGAGTGAAGGTTTTCTGCAAGAGAGTAACGGTTAAGGTGATTGGATGTTAATTATTTGACTAGACTACCTGTATTTGACCTGTGGTGTTATTTCGCTGAACACCTAGATGGTTTCATTTTATCTTTGGCAGTGAAACGAGGCTACTTTAGGCGAGGGGAGAAAAAAACCTCACCCACGCCCAGTTGGAAAATATAAATGTATTGTTTTAAAATGTAAGCAAAAACAAAATATATCTATTTCTTCACAAAAAAATGTGACTTATATTTTTATTTGGTGTACCCCCGACGGCATTGCGCGTACCCCTACACTATCTGGAGAGGGGTTGACTTTATAATGTGTGAGTTGTGTATTTGAAATGCTATGATTATACTAATGATTGTTTTGTGCGTTGTGTCCTAAGCCATGACTTCATAGGAGAGTTCACTACCAGCTACAGAGAGCTATCCAGAGGCCAGTCCCAGTTCAATGTGTATGAGGTAAGTCTGTGTCTGTCTCTGTGTGTGTGTGTGTGTGTGTCTACATGCGTGCATGCGTCATGTTTATATATGTATGTGTGCTTGGTGGAATGGGATATTATTTATCTCTATTCTCTTAACGTCACTCACCCACACAGAAGCACATTTAGTAAATCTCCTCTGGAGCGATTCGTCATGGCATTTCTCCTGGAATTTAATTAACGGAGTTTGACGTAAAGTGAGGAAATGTTGATGGATGGCCGGCCCCCACACTCAGTCTCCTAAGATAAGACTGAACAGTTGTTCATTAACAAACAATATTCTGAGTGGGAACCACACAGGGGGACCCTTATTTTAAGTAGTTGGTGTTTGTCTAATGGGAGAAGGAAGACACACAGACACACTGTGATTGTGTGTTGTCATTCCAGATGCTGGCACTGGGACATGAGAATCTATCATTTCCCAAGTCACAGCTCTTGGGTCCTCACATATTCTCTGGTTTGTTTTTTTCCTTCGCTGTAAATTGTACAATTTAGGAGAGGAGGTTCCACATCACTGCTGTCTGTGTGTTTGTGTATGTGTTCCTTCTTCCCTTAACCATCTGTCCAACTGTTTAACAGTCATCACCCAATGCCCGGGATGGGGCCCGATCTGTTGTACACACACACACACTGCTTATGGTTGTCCATCGTGCCCAACGATCACCATATTCTCCTTTACTTATGAAACACACACGCCGCTTGTGAGAAGCTCCTGTCTCCCTGGTCCTCTCTGTCTATCTGTTGACTTGATGTGACATCTACTCTTGCCAGAGTAGTTACTGAACACAACACAAGGAAAACCAAGTGTCACTGTCCTTGTCTGTGTATTTTTTATGGGCGTGCATGAACAACCATGGAGGGCGCGATAATATCCATTTTATTTTACAAGCCAGATGCAATAAAACCGCTAGTCTCCCCTTCAAAGGCAAATGTGCCCTTCCTTACTTATTCCCTCCAATCTCCACCAAGGATGCAGAGGGTTGTAAATCCTGTGTAAATTGGGCTGTGTCCCAAATAGCACCCTCTTCCTTTATTCGCCATATTCTGGAACGTTACAGTGATGGTGGCGAGTTAGTTGCAATTGTGTTTCTATTTCCGGCAACATTCCCGGGACGCTAGCGCATGCAAAAGTGGTACTTTTAAAGCAAATCAAATTGCATTGGTCACATACACATGGTTAGCAGATGTTAGTGTAGTGAAATGCTTGTGCTTCTAGTTTTGACAGTGCAGCAATATCTAACAAGTAATCTAACAATTCCACAAAAGCGACCTAATACACACAATCTAAGTAAAGTAAAGGAATGGAATAAGAATGTATAAATATATGGATGAGTAATGGCCGAGCAGCATAGGCAAGATGCAATAGATGGTATAAAATACAGTATATACATGTGAGATGAGTAATGCAAGATATGTAACCATTATTAAAGTGGCATTGTTAACGTGACTAGTGATCTATTTATTAAAGTGGCCAATGATTTCAAGTCTATGTAGGCAGCAGCCTCTCTGTGTTAGTGATGGCTGTTAAACAGTTTGATGGCCTTGAGATAGAAGCTATTTTCAGTCTCTCGGTCCCAGCTTTGATGCACCTGTACTGACCTCGCCTTCTGGATAATAGCGGGGTGAACAGGCAGTGGCTCGGGTGGTTTTTGTCCTTGATGATCTTTTCGGGTGATGAAGGTGTCCAGGAGGGCAGGTAGTTTGCGCCCGGTGATGTGTTGTGCAGACCACACCACTCTCTGGAGAGCCCTGCAGTTATGGGCTGTGCAGTTGCCATACCAGGCGGTGATGGAGCACGACAGGATGCTCTCAATTGTGCATCTGTAAAAGTTTGAGGGTTTTAGGTGACAAACCTGACTAACCGGTGTCTGTATGTAGCCTCGCTAATTTTATAGCCTCGCTACTGTATATAGCCTGTCTTTTTACTGTTGTTTTATTTCTTTACCTATTGTTCACCTAATACCTTTTTTTGCACTATTGGTTAGAGCATTTCACTGTAAGGTGACAAATAAACTTTGATTTTATTTGAAACCAAATTTATTCAGCCTCCTGAGGTTGAAGAGGCGCTGTTGCGCCTTCACCACACTATCTGTGTGGATGGACCATTTCAGTTTGTCCGTGATGTGTACACTGAGGAACTTAACATTCCAACTTCTCCACTGCTGTCCCGTCGATGTGGATGGGGTTGCTCCCTCTGCTTTTTCCTAAAGTCCACGATCATTTTCTTTGTTTTGTTGATGTTGAGTGAGAGGTGTTTTCCTGACACCACACTTCGAGTGCCCTCACCTCCTCCCTATAGGCTGTCTCGTCGTTGTTGGTAATCAAGCCTACTACTGTTGTGTCGTCTGCAAACTTGATTGTGTTGGAGGCGTGCGTGGCAATGCAGTCATGCGTGAACAAGGAGTACAGGAGGGGACTGAGCATGCACCCTTGTGGGGCCCCAGTGTTGAGGATCAGTGAATTGGGGATTTTGTTTCCTACCTTCACCACCTGGGGGCAGCCCGTCAAGAAGTCCAGGACCCAATTTCACAGGGTGGGGTTCAGACCCAGGGCCTCATGCTTGATGATGACCTTGGAGGGTACTATGGTGTTGAATGCTGAGCTGTAGTCAATGAACAGCATTCTTACATAGGTATTCCTCTTGTCCAGATAGGATAGGGCAGTGTGCAGTGTGATGGCGATTGCATCGTCTGTGGACCTATTGGGGCGGTACGCAAATTGAAGTGCATCTAGGGTGACAGGTAAGGTGGAGGTGATATGATCCTTGACTAGTCTCTCAAAGCACTTCATGATGACAGAAGTGAGTGCTATTGGGCGATAGTCATTTAGTTCAGTTACCGTTGCCTTCTTGGTTACGGGAAAAATGGTGGCCATTGTGAAGCATGTGGGGACAGCAGACTGGGACGGGGTGAGATTGAATATATACGTAAACACACCAGCTGTGTTGAGAGCTTGATGGGTTTACACTGACGGAACCACGCAAAGTCCTAAAATTGATCAACATGACAAGCATTATATGTTCAGTACGAGGCTGTCACCAAAATTGGATGTAGAGGAGGACGTTTTTGGAACAGCAATATTTTTGAACACCAACCGATCTGAACGTACCTTTGGAGCCTCATACGACCTGCATCCCCCTTGGCTTGGCTACGATGCTCCACTCGTGAAGAAGTGTTGTGGGTTGGCCAGGCAGTCATCAGTGACGGGTAAGCCAAACGCTTGAACACTTTGCCTGCTCTCATTTTGTCTCTCTTTTGCTCTTGTATCTAAGCACAGTCTCATAATAGCACAATGTATTTCCTCTACAACTCAATAAGAAATTCCCATTATATATATACTTAATTATTATGATTATTCAATACTATTAGGAGCGTCCATGCAGTATGGGGTTTTGTTATGAATTGTCCATTTGACATGTTTAACAAGCCATACTGATTTCTTAACAGATGACACAACAGGCTGAAGTGTTCACCAAATTGAAAATGGGGATTGGCCAAGACAGATGGAAGGAATGGATATGCCTTCAGAGAAGGATGCCCAAACCCAATGGGAAGGACCCATCTCTAAGTGATCACAACTACAGCTCAGGTGATCATGTAAAGCCCACTGCCTGTGAGGCAGGGACACAGTGCCCAGCAGCACCTCTCCTCAAAACCCTGCTGAGGAACGAAGCACTTTGTCGACTGCATACAGACTTGTCTCTTGCTGCCTTTTCTACCCTGGCGGAACATCTTCTACCCATCTACAAAGGCAGCTTTCAGTTAGACCTGACAGACCAACTCCTGATGACACTGATGAAGCTGAAGCTCAACTTGCTGCAGCAGTACCTAGCAGGAAGGTTTGGTGTTTCCCAGAGGATTGTCAGTCGAGAGATTAGTTATTGGATTGACATGATGGAAGAGAATCTGAGGGAGTATATTCTATTGTTGCCAAGGGAGACCATCCGTGCTACAATGCCACAATTTTTTAAGGACTGCTACTCAGGATCAACCTGCATTATTGACTGCTCAGAAACTGTTTTACAAAAGTGCAAGAATCAGGATTCAAGGGGAGAGTCGTTCAGCCATTACTTCGCCCAGAACACTATCAAGTACCTGGTGGCCATTGCACTTTGTGCTCTAGATTTGTTCATCTCCTCTGCATATGGAGGTAGATGTAGCGACAAATATATAACATCGGATCCTGGAGTAACTCTGTCCAAGCGATGAGGTCATGGCTGACCCGGGCTTCACAATCCGTGATCTGCTACACGAGAGGAAGGTCAAATGAACAATTCCAGCCAATCAATCTCACAGACAGTGCCAATCAATCTCTCACCAGAAATGGACAAAATACTTAGAATCTGTGCTGCCCTGTGTAACCTGCGTGGTGATGTCATTCATGAAGATGCTGAATGAACTGACCAGTCAAATGCCATTCACAGGGTCAATACGAATAAATGTCAATTCATTCTATAACAACTCGACTTAATTATTTGTTTTACATGCTCATTGATATGAATAAAAAATGAAGCCATAAAAAAACAATTTCCACAATACTGTGACTGCTGATGCGTTAAGTCAGGCTTTTTAATTGAAAAACAATGTGTGAATAGTAACTGCAAACAGGAGAGACTGACTACATGCATCTACAGAGCTGCATATATACAGTTTTCATATATACAGTACAGTTTACATACACCTTAGCCAAATACATTTATACTCACGTTTTCACAATTCTTGACATTTAATCTAAGTAAAGATTCCCTGTCTTAGGTCAGTTAGGATCACCACTTTATTTTAAGAATGTGAAATGTCAGAATAATAGTAGAGAGTGATTTCAGCTTATATTTCTTTCATCCCATTCCCAGTGGGTCAGAAGTTTACATACACTCAATTATTATTTGGTAGCATTGCCTTTAAATTGTTTAACTTGGGTCAAACGTTTTGGGTAGGCTTCCACAAGCTTCCCACAATGCGTTGGGTGAATTTTGGCCCATTCCTCCTGACAGAGCTGGTGTAACTGAGTCAGGTTTGTAGGCCTCCTTGCTCGCACACACTTTTTCAGTTCTGCCCACACATTTTCTATAGGATTGAGGTCAGGGCTTTGTGATGGCCACTCCAATACCTTGACTTTGTTGTCCTTAAGCCATTTTGCCACAACTTTGGAAGTATGCTTGGGGTCATTGTCCATATGGAAGGGGCGGCAGGGTAGCCTAGTGGTTAGAGCGTTGGACTAGTAACCGGAAGGTTTCAAGTTCAAACCCCCAAGCTGACAAGGTAAAAATCTGTCATTCCGCCCCTGAACAGGCAGTTAACCCACTGTTCCTAGGCCGCTTGTTCTTAACTGACTTGCCTAGTTACATAAAGGAAAAATAAAAAATAAACAAATAAAAATGGAAGACCCATTTGCAACCAAGCTTTACTTCCTGACTGATGTCTTGATGTTGCTTCAATATATCCACATATTCCTCCCCCCCCCCCTCTCATGATGCCATCTATTTTGTGAAGTGCACCAGTCCCTCCTACAGCAAAGCACCCTCACAACATGATGCTGCATGCATGATGCACCCCCGTGCTTCAAGGTTGGGATGGTGTTCTTCGGCTTGCAAGCCTCCCCCTTTTTCCTCCAAACATAACGATGATCGTTATGGCCAAACAGTTATATTTTTGTTTCATCAGACCAGAGGAAATTTCTCCAAAAAGTACGATTATTGTCCTCATGTGCAGTTGCAAACCGTAGTCCGGCTTTTTTATGGCGGTTTTGAAGGACTGGGTTCTTCCTTGCTGAGCGGCCTTTCATGTCATGTCGATATAGGACTCTTTTTTTACTGTGGATGTAGATACTTTTGTACCTGTTTCCTCCAGCATCTTCACAAGGCGCTGTTGTTCTGGGATTGATGAGCACTTTTCGCAACAAAGTACGTTCATCTCTAGGAGACAGAACGCGTCTCCTTCCTGAGCGGTATGACGGCTGACGTGGTCCCATGGTGTCTATACTTGTGTACTATTGTTTGTACAGATGAACGTGGCACCTTCTGGTGGTTGGAAATTGCTCCCAAGGATGAACCAGACTTGTGTTTTTTCTGAGGTCTTGGCTGATTTCTTTGGATTTCCCCATGATGTCAAGCAAAGAGGCACTGAGTTTGAAGCTAGGTCTTGAAATACATCCTCAGAAGAACCTCCAATTGACTCAAATGATGTCAATTAGCCTATCAGAAGCTTCTAAAGCCATGACATCATTATCCAAGCTGTTTAAAGCCACAGTCAACTTAGTGTATGTAAACTTCTGACCAACTGGAATTGTGACACAGTGAATTATACGTGAAATAATCTGTAAACAATTGTTGGAAAAATGACTTGTGCACAAAGTAGATGTCCTAGCTGACTTGCCAAAACTATAGTTTGTTATCAAGACATTTGTGGAGTGGTTGAAAAACTAGTTTTAATGACTCGAACATAAGTGTATGTAAACTTCCGACTTCAACTGTATGTACATTGCAATTCTTTCGAATGAGCGGTCGTTCATGTGCAAAGTAGTCACATTTCCATGATCATAGTTACCAGCTGTATGTACGGAAGTGGAATTCCTTTGTCTGTCCCTTTTGAATTTGCAATTTTGTGTAACAAGCCGTCATATCGGTTCTGTCCACTAGGGACTTTTCATTGTGTTGTACTCAATGTGTAAGATATCCTGTGTGTGTTTATGTAACTCTGTGTGATTGCTTATTTAGTTAGTAAATAAATAATTAAGCCAATTTGTATATTGCTGATTCATCATTTATGCTAGGATTTATGCAGATTTCCAACCATTTGTCGACATTTAGAATGAAACTGAAGGTAAATAAGAATTCATGAAACGACTGTGACTGATGTAATATATATTTATATCTTTAGAGTTTAGTCGGGAGATGTTAAGTAACTTTTCCCGTGATGTCCTAGATTACTACCTAATTAATTGTCATATGATTAATTTAATTGCATAATAATTGAAAGCGGCATGTAATTATTTGATAAAATAACAGTCATCCACATTCATGATAGTCAAGACACGACAGTGCCATTTAGGACTTATCGGATGTTTTCTTCCAGCGGGTTTGTACGGCCTGCTGACCTCCAAGGTTTAATTTAACGTTTGAGAGAGAGAGAGAGAGAGAGAGAGATCTTTGTCTATCACTGTTTTATAATCAGACTATCCATGTGTGTGTTTGAATTGTGTAACAAGGCTGCTGTTTTGTCTACAGGTTGTAAATCCAAAGAAGAAAGGAAAAAAGAAAAAATACCTCAACTCTGGAACGGTAAGCCACAACGGTCACTGTCCATTCGTTCTCTTTATCTTGTTTATGTTTTTCGCTTCTAGAACAGAGAACTAAAACGTTGATTTGAGCTTGGTTTAGTCATGGTCTTTATTGTAAAAGCCCGTTCCATCCTTGTATCAATATTGTCTCCAGGTTACACTGCTCTCATTCCTGGTGGATATAGAGGTCACCTTCCTCGACTACATCAAAGGAGGGTGAGTGACAGAACCTCCAGCGTTCCCTTGTTTATTCATATAGAAAAGAGAGAGACGACGAGAAAGAGGAGAGAGATTGACAAGGTGTGCAGATGTGAAGTCCGGTGGAGGGGGACGTGAGGAGAGTGAACTGTGTGCCTGTGTTCATTCTGTCCCTCTAGTCCATGGCTGAATGGGTGATGGTGGCTGAGTGTGCACAGTGGTGTGTTGCGGAATACCCACCCACTCACACACACACACGTTATGACTTTCATAAGACTCACAGCGGAAGGCTAGTCAGGCTAGCTTCTCCAGAGCATGGGTTGAACAGTGAAACAGGGATAGAGGGAAAGGTTTAGAGAGATGGAGAGAGTCAGAGAAACCGAGAGAGAGAGTGAGCGAGGTCTATGAAGAAATGAGAGACACAGGATGGCCATTTTGACAGCAGCACTACTACAGTCCTCTTATGGCCTGTTCTTGGCAACACGTCTCATCTAAAGGTCATGGCTCATGTGTAGTATTGTACTACAAGGCGTGGCTAGGTAGGGGAGCAGAATAACGTGGTGCATTGATGCTTACACAGTCTATGCTCTCTCAGTATTTCGTTGAGCATTTCAATTGTCAATGGCAGTCACAGGAGAGGAGAGTTTGGCTCTAACCAGAATAGAAAGAGGAGTGGGAGGCCCTGGTGCACAACTGAGCAAGACAAGTACATTAGTGTCTAGTTTGAAAAACAGACGCCTAACAGGTCCTCAACTGGCAGCTTCATTAAATAGTACCCGCAAAACACCAGACTCAACGTCAACAGTGAAGAGGCGACTCCGGGATGCTGGCCTTCTCGGCAGAGTTCCTCTGTCCAGTGTCTATGTTATTTTGCCCATCTGATTATTTTATTTTTATTGGCCAGTCTGAGACATGGCTTTTTCTTTGCAACTCTGCCTAGAAGGCCAGCATCCCGGAGTCGCCTCTTCACTGTTGATGTTGAGACTGGTGTTTTGCATGGAATAGCCTTCATCTCTCAGAACAAGAATAGACTGACGAGTTTCAGAAGAAAGTTCTTTGTTTCTGGCCATTTTGAGCCTGTAATCGAACCCACAAATGCTGACGCTCCAGATACTCAACTAGTCTAAAGAAGGCCAGTTTTATTGCTTCTTTAATCAGAAAAACAGTTTTCAGCTGTGCTAACATAATTGCAAAAGGGTTGTCTAATGATCAATTAGCCTTTTGAAAATTATAAACTTGGATTAGCTAACACAACGTGCCATTGGAACACAGGAGTGATAGTTGCAGATAATGGGCCTCTGTACGCCTATGTAGATGTTCCATAAAATATCAGTTCTTTCCAGCTACAGTAGTCATTTACAACGTTAATGTCTACACTGTATTTCCGATCAATTTGATGTTATTTTAATGGACAAAAAAAAAAAGCTTTTCTTTCAAAAACAAGGACATTTCTAAGTGACCCCAAACTTTTGAACGGTAGTGTCATAAAATAGAAGTTTGTCACATGCACAGGATACAGAAGGTGTAAACGGTATGGTGAAATGGTTACTGGCATATAGAAATGCTATATCGTTATTAGACGATGCTTACTTACCCAGACGCACATCTACAGTGCATTTGGAAAGTACTCAGACCACTTGACTTATTCAACATTTTGTTATGTTACAATCTTATTCTAAAATGGATTAAATCGTTGTTGTTGTTTTTTTTTTTTACACCCAATACCCCATAATGACAAAGCAAAAAGGGGTTATTAGAAATATTTAGCAAATGCATATAAAAAAACATACCACATTTACATAAGTATTCAGACCCTTTACTCAGTACTTTGTTGAAGCAGCTTTGGCAATGGTTACAGCCTCGAGGCTTCCTGGGTACGTTGCTACAAGCTTGGAACATCTGTATTTGGGGAGGTTCTCCCCATCTAATCTCTGCAGATCTTCTCAAGCTCTGTCAGGTTGGATGGGGAGCGTCGCTTCACAGCTATTTTCAGGACTCTCGAGAGATGTTCGATCCGGGCTCTGGCTGGGCCACTAAAGGACATTCAGAGACTTGTCCCGAAGCCACTCCTGCGTTGTCTTGGCTGTGTGCTTAAGGCCATTGTTCTGTTGGAAGATTAACCTTCGCCCCAGTCTGAGGTCCTGAGCACTCTAGAGCAGGTTTTCATCAAGGATCCCTCTGTACTTTGCTCCATTCATCATTCCCTCGATCCTTATGATGTTGCCACCACCATGCTTCACCGTAGGGATGGTGCCAGGTTTCTTCCAGACGTAATACTTGGCATTCAGGCCAAAGAGTTCAAATTTGGTTTCATCAGACCAGAGAATCTTGTTTCTCAAGGTCCGAGCGACTTTTAGGTGCCTTTTGGCAAACTCCAAGCAGGCAGTCATGTGCCTTTTACTGAGGAGTGGCTTCCGTCTGGCCACTCTACCATAAAGGCCTGATTGTTGGAGTGCTGCAGAGATGGTTGTCCTTCTGGAAGGTTCTCCCATCTCCACAGAGGAACTCTGGAGCTCTGTCAGTGACCATCGGTTTCTTGGTCACCTCTCCTGATTGCTCAGTTTGGCCGGGCAGCCAGCTCTAGGAAGATTCTTGGTTTTTCCAAACTTTTTCCATTTAAGAATGATGGAGGCTGCTGTGTTTTTGGGGACCTTCAATACTGCAGACATGTTTTTTAGTACCCTTCTGTGCCAAAACTGATCCGTGCCTCGACACAATCCTGTCTTGGAGCTCTACGGACAATTCCTTCAACCTCATGTCTTGGTTTTTGCTCTGACATCCACTGCCAACCGTGGGTCCTTATATAGACAGGTGTGTGCCTTTCCAAATAATTTCCAATCAATTGAATTTACCACAGGTGTTTTTTTAAACTACATTTATACATTTACAAAAGCGTCTAAAAACCTGTTTTTGCTTTGTCATTATGTGGTATTGTGTGTAGATTGATGAGGGGGGGGGGAATGATTTACTCCATGTTAAAGGAAGGATGTAACGTAACAAAGTGTGGTAAAAGTCAAGGGGTCTGAATACTTTCTGAACACACTGTAGATAAGTGAATGCGTCACTATTGTCTAGACATGTACACATGTTCATGAAATACAATAGATAGCCGTAACGTAACCACCCCCAGACACACCTGGCTAACTTGATGGGTCATGTAATCATCTGGCGAAGTGGAGTCTTTTGTTTAAACATGTAGCTAGCTAGATAAATAATGAACCATAATCCCAACCCATAGCTACAGTACAAACAGATTGTCATAGCTAGCCACCGTGCATGAAATGCTGTAGTATGAATCCGCACGTAGCTAAAGCTAACAAATTCGGTTCAATATTAGCTGGCTAACATTAGGCTATAACTAGCCATTTCTGAGATACAAATGCTATTACGACACAGATCATACACGTAACATTAGCTAGCGAGCCAGCAAGCTAACGTTCGCTAGCTAGCGACCATTACGCTTTAACTTGCCATGAAAACGACGTTCTGACCAAAAAGTATAATATCTGTAAAATGTAGCTAGACTCTTACCCGTAAACATGGATGAAGCTTCGTGGCAGACTGTCTTTTCTTTTTGGTTTGTAGTTACCTACAGCTTGTTTGGCCCATTGTGTCAAGTCACTGCGGTTCACACTGACCATGTGCAGAAAGTAGTCCATCACAACTTCATTTTTTTCCCCACAACTTATCTGTCTTTGCCGATAGTTCATTCTAAATTCAGGGCAGCAATGTTGTTGAGAACAGTAGAAACTTTTTCTCTCCATGGCTAACGTTATATCTTTCAAAAAAAGCCACGGTAGCAAGGACTGCCTACACCTACTGAGCAGCATGTTATAGATAGAAGTGTGCTACATGATAGACCAATCCCAAACTCATCTCTCTGCATGTCCAGCCCATCCATTATCTCAGCCAATCATGGCTAGAGAGAAAGTTCTGGTCTTTTTCCTTGGCTAAACCAACTAGGCTCGTAATTGTATTCGTATTTATAGATACAAGTTTGTTATTAAGGCACATGAAAGTTCACATGTTCCAGAAGGCATTTCTGCCAAAATGATGCTTGGGCTACAGATACTAAGACAGAGGGGCGCTGTTAGCCTCGCTCGGATGCTTTCTCTGGTGAAATAGATTCAGCCTCTTGCAAATGGAAAAAAGAAACAAACTTACAATTATTTCTCTTTCGTGTCTATCATCGATTTCCTTCAATGTAAAAATGTTTTGGGGGAAGCCTGGCTTCTATTAGCATCCTAAATACACACCATTTTGTGTGCTGAATGCCATTACATTTAACACGCTTAACAGTCCCTTTCCATTGAAATGGTGGGTGCACTGTTCAGATGCTGGACTTATTTTTGAGTAGACCTACAATTAGATTGAAAAAATCATGACTGGCTGTGTTCATGAGACAATAAAAGGTAATACATTTTTCAAGTGAAAGTACATGTATTTTACTATAAAAGCCATTTAAAAAAACACACAGGAGGTCCTGTAAAAAAAAAAAAAAAAAAAAAATGGAGACCCCCTCAAATGTTATAGTTGAACTCGCACTCTGTAGGGCACTTTCAAGTGAATTTACTGCTGTATGCTAATACCCTTATATACCTAATCTATGCTATGGCCCCCCTTAAACTGGGTCTGTGCTCATTCAAAATGTTCTGGACACACCACTGCATAGCACCACCTGGAGTTTGACGCTATCGTCTCAAAATCTATGTATCTGAGCAATTGTATTGGTATAAAATAATATCCCAATTTTTAGCATACAATATACAGTAGCTTGTATTATTTATTTATTTTATATGTTTTTTTTGCTCATCTTTGTCAAGGGTGCCAATAATTATGCACCTGACTATATGTAACACAATGGCCATTGGCCACGGTGATATGGAGGTGTGACCATCACTGAATGAAGCCTGTGGATGCATGTAATATGTGCTGATTGTACACTGAGTATACAAAACATTAAGAACACCTGTTCTTTCCATGATGTCAACTGACTAGGTGGATCCAGGTGAAAGCTACAATCCCTTATTGATGTCACTTGTTACATCTACTGTTCTTAAAGGATGTTTAAGCCTTGAGGCAATTGAGACATGGATTTTGTATGTGTGCCATTCAGAGAGTGAATAGGCAAGACAAAATATTTAAGAGCCTTTGAACAGGTGCCAGGTGCAGTGTCCCATGTGTATCAAGAATGGTCCACCTCCCAAAGGACATCCAGCCAACTTGACACAGCATTGGAGTCAACATTACTGCGGAACGCTTCCGACACCTTGTAGTCCATGGGGGGGGGGGGGGGGGGGGGGGGCATTGTTAATGTTTTGTACACTCAGTGTATACTGATGTGGTTTATTGTGTATGAGTGTGGTGGAGGTCAACCGTGTAATTGCAGACTAGTGTGTAGGAGGCAGGAGTTTACTTTTTTTTACTCTGCTTGTGTAAAATGCATACACGAAACTAGGTCTTACTGAATGTTGTAGAATAAGAAGCACTTCCCTAACTCCTAACATTTCATGTTTTTTTTTGACAGAGTGGGCCAGGGCGGGTGAGTGGTGTGCACCGATGTTCGTGTGACTAAGTGAAGTGGAAAGTGATGTTTTTTTGCTGTTTTGAAGCCTAAATGGACGATAATGGACCATAGTGCTCATGTTTTATGATAACTGTGGCATGCTCCACCCCCTCGTGTCTCTGCATCTGTCTGGGCTTGTTTGCTAAGAAATAGCATGTTGCTGTGATATGTTTCATCGACACTGAACAAAAATATAAATGAAACATGGAAATAAAAGATCCCCGAAATGTTCCATATGCACGTATTTTTCAGAAAATGTTGTGCACACATTTGTTTACATCCCTGTTGGTGAGCATTTCTCCTTTGCCAAGATTATCCATCCGCGTGTGGCAATATCAAGAAGCTGATTTAACAGCGCGATCATTACACAGGTCAAAGGTGCTGTTTTGTCACACAACACAATGCCACAGATGTCTCAGGATTGTCCACTTGAATGTCCATATCGTAAGCCGCCTCCAATGTTGTTTCAGAGAACTTTGCAGTATGTCCAACCGGCCTCACAACCTTCGACCACGTGTATGTCATTGTGTGGGCGAGGGGTTTGCTTATGTCAACCTTGTGAACAAAGTGCTCCATGGTGGGGTTATGGGCAGGCATAAGCTACGGACAATGAACACAATTGCATTTTAGCGATGGCAATTTGAATGCGCGTGATGAGATCCTGATGCCCATTGTCATGCCATGCATCCACCGCCATCACCTCATGTTTCAGCATGATAATGCACATCCCTATGCCGATTCCGGGTTGAGCTGGTGGTTGTTAAGGAGCGTGGTTAGGGGGGGTCATGTTTCAGAGGACGCATGACTCCACCTCTCCCAAGCCCATTGGGGAGTTGCAGCAATAAGACAAAATCAGAATTTGGAGAGAAAAAGGGGGTAAAATACAAACATTTTTCATAAAATTAACAATTCCTGGAAGCTGAAAATGCCCCAGTTCTTCCATGGCCTGCATACTCACCAGACATATGTCACCTATTGAGCATGTTTGGGATGCTCTGGATCGACGTGAACGACAGCGTGTTCCAGTTCCCGACAACATCCTGCACCTTTGCACAGCCTTTGAAGAGGAGTGGGACAACATTCCACAGGCCACAAACAACAGCCTGACCAACTCTATGAGAAGGAGATGTGTCGCACTGCATGAGGCAAACGGTGGTCACACCAGAAACTGTCTGGTGTTTTTTTGAAGGTATCTGTGAACAACAGATGCATATCTGTATTCTCAGTCATGTGAAATCCATAGCTGAGGTCCTAATGTATTTATTTCAATTGACTGATTTCCTTATATGAACTTGAACTCAGCAAAATTGTTGCATTTTTCTATTTTTGTTCAGTACATAATCCCTTATATTTTCTTATTTTCTGTTCTTTCATCTGTTCTTTTCTCGTCACTTTTCATCCCCCATCTCTTCTCAAGCAGCACACAGCTGTCATGTGTGTGCATGTGTGTGTGGAATTGGGACCCTCATTCAGTGTTAATGAATTAACACCAGTTGTTATATACAAAGGGATTAACACGGTCCATTTGAAACAGAATTAATCCAACCTTCTGTTCTGCTCGTGTTGCTTTCAAGTTGTTTTATTGCGTCAATGTTCCCTTAATGGTTGCTGGTGGTATGTAGGCGGCATGTAAACAATCAGTCTTTTTCTCATCCTCAGCCTTCTTTCCTTCTTCTTCCTTCTTCTCTAAACTTCCACAGTGCCATTACCACTGCAAAGTACCGTGGTTTGTCATACATTGTCAGAGCCTAGTCCAGTTGAATCACCCAGGGCTTTAACAATAATACAAGGAATAGATCTCTCTCTCTCTCTTGCTCTCTGCATCTCTATCTCTCTCTGCATTTCTCTCTCTCTACTTCTCTCTCTCTCTCTGCATTTCTCTCTCTCTGCATTTCTCTCTCTCTACTTCTCTCTCTCTCTACTTCTCTCTCTCTCTACATCTCTCTCTACATCTATCTCTACTTCTCTCTCTCTCTACATCTCTCTCTCTCTACATCTCTCTCTACATCTCTTTCTCTACATCTCTCTCTCTACATCTCTCTCTACATCTCTCTCTACATCTCTCTCTCTCTCTCTACATCTCTCTCTCTACATCTCTCTCTCTACATCTCTCTCTACATCTCTCTCTCTCTCTACTTCTCTCTCTCTACATCTCTTTCTCTCTCTCTACATCTCTCTCTCTACATCTCTTTCTACATCTCTCTCTTTCTTTCTACATCTCTCTCTCTCTCTCTTTCTACATCTCTCTCTCTACATCTCTCTCTCTCGCTCTACATCTCTCTCTCTCTCTCTCTCTCTCTTTCTACATCTCTCTCTCTACATATCTCTCTACATCTCTCTCTCTACATCTCTCTCTCTCTCTACATCTCTCTCTCTCTCTACTTCTCTCTCTCTACATATCTTTCTCTCTCTACATCTCTCTCTACATCTCTCTCTCTCTTTCTTTCTACATCTCTCTCTCTCTCTCTCTCTTTCTACATCTCTCTCTCTACATCTCTCTCTCTACGTCTCTCTCTCTACATCTCTCTCTCTCTACTTCTCTCTCTCTACATCTCTTTCTACATCTCTCTCTTTCTTTCTACATCTCTCTCTCTCTCTCTTTCTACATCTCTCTCTCTACATCTCTCTCTCTCGCTCTACATCTCTCTCTCTCTCTCTCTCTCTTTCTACATCTCTCTCTCTACATATCTCTCTACATCTCTCTCTCTACATCTCTCTCTCTCTCTCTACATCTCTCTCTCTCTCTACTTCTCTCTCTCTACATCTCTTTCTCTCTCTACATCTCTCTCTACATCTCTCTCTCTCTTTCTTTCTACATCTCTCTCTCTCTCTCTCTCTTTCTACATTTCTCTCTCTACATCTCTCTCTCTACACCTCTCTCTCTACATCTCTTTCTACATCTCTCTCTCTACATCTCTCTCTACATCTCTCTCTACATCTCTTTCTACATCTCTCTCTCTCTTTCTTTCTACATCTCTCTCTCTTTCTTTCTACATCTCTCTCTCTCTCTCTTTCTACATCTCTCTCTCTACATCTCTCTCTCTACATCTCTCTCTCTACATCTCTCTCTACATCTCTCTCTACATCTCTCTACTTCTCTCTCTCTACATCTCTTTATCTCTCTACATCTCTCTCTACATCTCTCTCTCTCTTTCTTTCTACATCTCTCTCTCTCTCTCTACATCTCTCTTTCTACATCTCTCTCTCTACATATCTCTCTACATCTCTCTCTCTACATCTCTCTCTCTCTCTCTACATCTCTCTCTCTCTCTACTTCTCTCTCTCTACATATCTTTCTCTCTCTACATCTCTCTCTACATCTCTCTCTCTCTTTCTTTCTACATCTCTCTCTCTCTCTCTCTCTCTCTCTCTTTCTACATCTCTCTCTCTACATCTCTCTCTCTACGTCTCTCTCTCTACATCTCTCTCTCTCTCTACTTCTCTCTCTCTACATCTCTTTCTACATCTCTCTCTTTCTTTCTACATCTCTCTCTCTCTCTCTTTCTACATCTCTCTCTCTACATCTCTCTCTCTCGCTCTACATCTCTCTCTCTCTCTCTCTCTCTCTCTCTTTCTACATCTCTCTCTCTACATATCTCTCTACATCTCTCTCTCTACATCTCTCTCTCTCTCTCTACATCTCTCTCTCTCTCTACTTCTCTCTCTCTACATCTCTTTCTCTCTCTACATCTCTCTCTCTCTCTCTCTCTCTTTCTTTCTACATCTCTCTCTCTCTCTCTCTCTTTCTACATCTCTCTCTCTACATCTCTCTCTCTACACCTCTCTCTCTACATCTCTTTCTACATCTCTCTCTCTACATCTCTCTCTACATCTCTCTCTACATCTCTTTCTACATCTCTCTCTCTTTCTTTCTACATCTCTCTCTCTCTCTCTCTTTCTACATCTCTCTCTCTACATCTCTCTCTCTACATCTCTCTCTCTACATCTCTCTCTCTACATCTCTCTCTACATCTCTCTACTTCTCTCTCTCTACATCTCTTTATCTCTCTACATCTCTCTCTACATCTCTCTCTCTCTTTCTTTCTACATCTCTCTCTCTCTCTCTCTTTCTACATCTCTCTCTACATCTCTCTCTACATCTCTCTACATCTCTCTCTCTACATCTCTTTCTACATCTCTCTCTACATCTCTCTCTACATCTCTTTCTACATCTCTCTCTCTCTTCTCTTTCTACATCTCTCTCTCTCTTTCTTTCTACATCTCTCTCTCTCTCTCTCTTTCTACATCTCTCTCTCTACATCTCTCTCTCTACATCTCTCTCTACATCTCTCTCTCTCTCTACTTCTCTCTCTCTACATCTCTTTCTCTCTCTACATCTCTCTCTCTTTCTTTCTACATCTCTCTCTCTCTCTTTCTTTCTACATTTCTCTCTCTACATCTCTCTCTCTACATCTCTCTCTCTACATCTCTTTCTACATCTCTCTCTCTACATCTCTCTCTACATCTCTCTCTACATCTCTCTCTCTTTCTTTCTACATCTCTCTCTCTCTTTCTTTCTACATCTCTCTCTCTCTCTCTTTCTACATCTCTCTCTCTACATCTCTCTCTCTACATCTCTCTCTACATCTCTTTCTACATCTCTCTCTACATCTCTTTCTACATCTCTTTCTACATCTCTCTCTCTACATCTCTCTCTACATCTCTTTCTACATCTCTCTCTCTTTCTTTCTACATCTCTCTCTCTTTTTCTTTCTACATCTCTCTCTCTCTCTCTTTCTACATCTCTCTCTCTACATCTCTCTCTACATCTCTCTCTACATCTCTTTCTATATCTCTCTCTCTCTTTCTACATCTCTCTCTCTCTTTCTACATCTCTCTCTCTACATCTCTTTCTACATCTCTCTCTACATCTCTTTCTACATCTCTCTCTCTACATCTCTCTCTACATCTCTCTCTACATCTCTTTCTACATCTCTCTCTCTCTTTCTTTCTACATCTCTCTCTCTCTTTCTACATCTCTCTCTCTACATCTCTCTCTCTACATCTCTCTCTCTACATCTCTCTCTACATCTCTCTCTACATCTCTCTCTCTCTTTCTTTCTACATCTCTCTCTCTCTTTCTTTCTACATCTCTCTCTCTCTTTCTACATCTCTCTCTCTACATCTCTCTCTCTACATCTCTTTCTACATCTCTCTCTCTCTACATCTCTCTCTCTCTCTACTTCTCTCTCTCTACATCTCTTTCTCTCTCTCTACATCTCTCTCTCTACATCTCTTTCTACATCTCTCTCTCTCTCTCTACATCTCTCTCTCTACATCTCTTTCTACATCTCTTTCTCTCTCTCTACATCTCTCTCTCTACATCTCTCTCTACATCTCTTGCGCTCTCTATCTCTGCATCTCTCCACTCCAGTAACAATACACGCCATTGTGTGTTCTCTCCAGACAAGGTTCTCTCTTTCTTTCCCAGACATTTGTATTTTTCTGTGAATTGGTCATCAGCTGGCTCTGTGGCTGGCAGGGTTTTTTTTTTCTCTTCCTGCCCGGAGGCAATCTGAAGCAAATAAGTGGAGCGCTGTAGAGAAAGGTACTGCACTGATCGCCCCTGGGTGATACTATCAGATAGGAGACATAGACATGAGTCAAGATTTGTGTGTGCCTCATCCCCTGCACTGATAGCTTCAATATGGCACACACTCCTCCACTCTTTCTTTTTTAAGCTTTATTTAACCAGGGAAGACATTGGGATGACATGTTTTGTTTCCAAGTGAACTCATGTAGTCTCTCTATAGACTGCGTCGTCCCTTACAGTTGTGGATATGGAGTCCTAAATGATGCATGAAACAATCAATTAGCCTCGGGACCAGTGCTAATTACTCCTACCGGGTTTCCCAGGTCTACTGGCAGGGGCCGATGGATGCCACTAATACAATAACACTCCTACAGTAGTACTATTTACTTATTATGAATCATTAACCATAGACAAGGCTGGAACAAGGCTGGAAGACAGTAGTGACAGTAGACAAGACAAGACAAGGCTGGAAGACAGTAGTGACAGTAGTGTTGAGTCTCTATTAGATGTGGTGTTGAGTGTAGTGTTGAGTCTCTGTTAGATGTTTGTTTAACATGAGAAAATCTCTTCCCCTTTCGTCTCCCCTCCTCCCACTCTCCATCTCCTCTCTTCCACTGTCCTTTCCTCCTCTCTGCTCCTCCTCTCCTCTCTCTGATAATGATCCAGCTAATAACACAGTCAGATATGAACAAAAAGGTAATGGTTTTCCAAGTCCTCGTAGTCACTTCCTTAGTGATTTCCTGCTTTACTGTTTGTTCGCGAAAATCTTACTTGAGAAGAGCTGACTTTCTATCCGTTATTTTATTTTTTTTGTTTTAATTAGTTAGAATATTTTATTAGTGTATATTAGTATATTTTAATTAATTAGTTGCTTTTAGATAACGTTTCAAGGCAAACTAAAAAATCGCCCATATTAAAAGTTAAATTCTCTCTCTCTCTCTCTCTCTCTCTCTCTCTCTCTCTCTGTTGAAAGAGTAGCTTTTGGGGTTTGAGCTGGGTTAAAGCAGTAGAAACAATAGTGTTATCCCCGCCCCTGTTTCGGTAAGATGCTGAGGGACGGGGCTGGAGAAATGTAAACCGTCTCAAATTTATAGACAGATCTATGGATGCAAGGCCGGACCATCCCATGATATGAGAATTATACTTTTAACTATGTTTTGAGGCTATACAGTGTTTAACATTTTACTTTGTTTTGTTTACAAACATTGGTTCACAAACAAGCTTATATTTTGGGTACTGATGGGAGTACAACAGTTGAACTAAGCTCATTAGTTATTTATAAGTTATATTCTTTAAGAATCCATGGGTACATATCATTAGTTTTAAAAAATGTATGTAGCAACTGCTGATTGCCCCTTTTTAAGATCAGAACGGGCTGGCTAGTTTTCCTGGAGCCAATGGGGCAATGTTTCACTCTTACCTCACTGTGCACAGTCATCTGTGATTGGTGCAGAAGGTTCGACTGACCTTTAGCGAGAGCCCTCTGCATTCTAATGTGAATAATTAGATTGCATCTCTGAGTTGGATCTCCACTGATTTACAGTCTTTGAGTTATGTTGAAATAACTGAGTAATATTTCGTTTCAGACTGAGATACATTTCTCTGCTCTTTTTTTCTCTCTTTATCCCTCTCCTTCCCCTGTTTCTGGCTGTCCTCACACTCTCTGAACAAGGTGGAAACTCGCTGTGTGTGCACGGGTGCGTGTGTGTGGAGGCATCCATAATTCAGCCTGGCGGGCCACTGTCTGTCTATCTCCCTCTTGGCACAGAGAGCTGGACTAGATATGACTCCAATGCACGTCTGTCTGTCTGTGTCTCCCTCCTTCCCTCCTGGCACAGAGAGCTGGACTAGATATGACTCCAATGCACGTCTGTCTGTCTGTGTCTCCCTCCCTCCCTCCTGGCACAGAGAGCTGGACTAGATATGACTCCAATGCACGTCTGTCTGTCTGTGTCTCCCTCCCTCCCTCTTGGCACAGAGAGCTGGACCAGATTTGACTCCAACACACCACTGTCTCACCTCCTCTTCTCCTTGCAGATTTGTCCCTCTGTTCATTTCTCACAATATTAAACTTGCCTCCTCTCCACTGACTTCTGCAGCGTACCAATGCCCTTAAATATTGAGTGGTACTGTACATCTTGGCACTGAATTATACAGTGGGGGGGGGGGGGGGGGGGGCTTGAATTCATGTAACATGAGTTACAGTACAATTCAGTGAAGTTAAAAAAAAGGGGAGAAAAAGGGATGCGCTCAAACACATTCTTAGCGTGCAACCCGAAGCGTAAATGAGCGATTTTAAGACAATGTGTGATTTAACTCCGGGGGAATGATGCAAGCATCCCTCTGCTCCTTCCTTATTCCTCCCTCCTCTCATCCTCCCTCTGCCCCCCCCCCCTCTACCCCTAGACTCTATCCTTGATGCAGCCTTTGCCCTAACATGAAGTGACAGCTCTGTACTTCAGGCATCACTCCCCACCCACCCCTTCCTCTCCCAGCATTAGACCCAGGCTGTGTGTGTCAGTGTGGACTAGAGTAGCGCAGAGCCCGACCTGGGCCCTATACATCCATACCCACCTCATGGCTCCTATCCTGACTTGAACCACAGCCAACGCAGGCAGAGTGGCTCGGAGCTGGGGAGAGGAGAGCACAGAGCCCTTGGTCTGGTTCCTCCCCCTCCCTCACAATGAGTAAACCGGCTTCTTCAGGTCTGCTGCGCTAACGTGTGTCTGCGGGCTGAGCAGTGCACTCCGCATGGCGTCACAGGATGACAAGTCCAATGGTTCCTTACAGTACCTGATCTATTCAAATACAGGAGGTGGTGGAGAGGGCAAGAGGCTGTGTGAGCCACAGGGCACGGTACCTCAGCACTGTGTGCACTGACCTGTTGAACCTGTTTGTCTTGACTTCTTGGGAAATACTGTAAAAAGTGAAGGATTAGACAGTTTTTTTTCTCTCTCACTCTCTATTATATTGCATTTAGTGTCCTCGGGGACCAAGGACAAGGAGAGGTTTCAACTTATCCGCTTGCTTGAGCTATGATAATCAGAACATTATAGTGTTTACTAAAGTTCATTAAGCCGTATGTGTGTGCGGTAAACAAATAATTACCCTCCTCTTGCTTTTGCCTTCCAGGACCCAGATTAATTTCACAGTGGCGATTGATTTCACCGCTTCAAACGGTGAGCCACACACACACACACACACACACACACGACACTTCTCCTAATGCTCGACCAGGGCTATTTAAATGTGTGCAGATGGCTATTACAGATCACTTTATTCCCCCATCTCCATTATTTCAGGGCTCAAACCTAATTCTGTCAGAGATCACAGCTTAGTGGTGATTAACAGGAACGATTGTGCCTCTCTTATCCATTTTAAAAGGGTACCTGTTATAGCAAGGCTGGAAGGAAATGACCTGGGTCATGATCTCTTAGACGTTATAGTGAGGTTGACTGGGACGATCGCATCTCTTAGACGACAACAACAACAACAACAACAGATGGTTCAGTTCAAACTTAGATCCACTGATGACTCATAAGGGTTATTGCTTCCTTGTTTTTATTTGACGAGGTCCGATATGCAGGAGCTGATGTCATGGATCCAATAGGTCCGTTTAAAAGATCTAAAGGTCATATGTCACTATACTCATAACCACTGCAGCCACTGTGCTATAAAGAGCTTTTACGAGACACGAGTGAAATTATTCTCCTGCTATTATTGATTATGGAATGATGTTTTTGTCACTCATACTGTACCCCTACCCAGAGTCTTATATAGAGGGGAAAGGCAGGGAAAGAGATGTAACACGGTCTCTAGTGAAATCCTGTATTATGCTGTCTAAAAGTATCACCGTTTTGGTTGAAATCACAACTACCTTTCTGTATGGGCAAAACTCATAACACCCTATTCCACATATACTGCACCACTTTCACCCATAAACAGCATGGGCTAGCGGTGCACTACATGGGGAATGGAGTTTAATTTGAGACACAACCATTCCTTTTCTATATCTGGCTCTGTTCCATTATTGTACCTTGTTATTACTGTCCCATTACCGTACCTGTTTCCCAGGCAACCCAACCCAGCCCACCTCCCTCCACTACATGAGTCCCTACCAGATGAATGCTTACGCCATGGCCATGAAGGCTGTAGGGGAGATCATCCAGGACTACGACAGTGATAAGATGTTCCCTGCTTTGGGCTTCGGAGCCAAGCTGCCCCCTGACGGACGGGTCTCACATGAGTTCGCCCTGGTAAGTGACCTCTACCCTCTGAACCCTGGTAAGATGTTCCCTACTCTGGGATTTGGAGCCAAGCTGCCCCTTGATGGATAGGTCTCACATGTGTTCACCGTGGTGAGCGATGTGGTTCAGAAAGGTTGGAACAAAACCTGTGGATACTCCATCACCAGAGTTGTTCAGTCTTGGCTCAGTTGGTTAAATTGTGGAACCACATATACTTAATGTGTTCACCATGGTTACAGGCTTGTTTTGTTTACATCTGATCAGAGTCACTGTTTGTTCCAGTTAGCCCTGTGGACTCAGAGCTGCAGATGCACCCATAGAAGCATAAGTAATTAGACAAATGAAAGAGCAACAAAAAATGATGGCAAATGCCACATACAGTGGCTTGTGAAAGTATTCACCCCCCTTGGCATTTTTTCTATTTTGTGGCCTGGAATTTAAATTTAAAAAAATGTTTGGGGGGGATCATTTGATTTACACAACATGCCTACCACTTTGAAGATGCAAAATATGTTTTATTGTGAAACACAAGAAATTAGAAGAAAAAAAACAGAACTTGAGCATGCATAACTATTCACCCTCCCAAAGTCGATACTTTGTAGAGCCACCTTTTGTAGCAATTACAGCTGCAAGTCTCTTGGGGTATGTCTCTATAAGCTTGGCACATCTAGCCACTGGGATTTTTGCCCATTCTTCAAGGCAAAATTGCTCCAGCTCCTTCAAGTTGGATGGGTTCCGCTGGTATACAGCAATCTTTAAGTACCACTAACTTATACCACATATTCTCAATTGGATTGAGGCCTGGGCTTTGACAAGGCCATTCCAAGACATTTAAATGTTTCCCCTTAAACCACTCGAGTGTTGCTTTAGCAGTATACTTAGGGTCATTGTCCTGCTGGAACGTGAACCTCCGTCCCAGTCTCAAATCTCTGGAAGACTGAAACAGGTTTCCCTCAAGAATTTCCCAGTATTTAGCGCCATCCATCAATCCTTCAATTCTGACCAGTTTCCCAGACCCTGCTAATGGAAAAACATCCCCACAGCATGAGGCTGCCATTACCGTGTGTGGATGGTGTTCTCGGGGTGATGAGAGGTGTTTGGTTTGTGCCAGACATAGTGTTTTCCTTGATGGCCAAAAAGCTACATTTTTGTCTCATCTGACCAGAGTACCTTCTTCCATATGTTTGGGGAGTCTCCCACATGCCTTTTGGCGAACACCAAACATGTTTGCTTATTTTTTCTTTATGCAATGGCTTTTTTCTCGCCACCCTTCTGTAAAGCCCTGGTCTGTGGACTATATGGCTTAAAGTGGTCCTATGGACAGATACTCCAATCTCTGCTGTGGAGCTTTGCAGCTCCTTCAGGGTTATCTTTGGTCTCTTTGTTGCCGCTTGATTAATGCACTCCTTGCCTGGTTTGAGCGTTTTGGTGGTTGGCCCTCTCTTGGCAGGTTTGTTGTGGTGCCATATTCTTTCCATTTTTTAATAATGGATTTAATGGTGCTCCGTGGGATGTTCAAAGTTTGATATTTTTTTATAACCCAACCCTGATCTGTACTTCTCCACAACTTTGTCCCTGATCTGTTTGGAGAGCTCCTTGGTCTTCATGGTGCTGCTTGCTTGGTGGTGCCCCTTGCTTAGTGGTGTTGCAGACTCTGGGGCCTTTCAGAACAGGTATATATATATACTGAGATCATGTGACACTTAGATTGCACACGTGGACTTTATTTAACTAATTATGTGACTTCTGAAGGTAATTGGTTGCACCAGATCTTATTTAGGGGCTTCATAGCAAAGGGGATGAATATATATGCACGCACCACTTTTCTATATATTTTTTTTCGGTTGAAATATTTGAAACTAGTTCTTTTTTTCATTTCTCTTCACAAATTTGGACTATTATGTCCATTACATGAAATCCAAATAAAAATGTATTTAAATTACAGGTTGTAATGCAACAAAGTAGGGAAAAAACGGCAAGGAGGATGAATACTTTTGCCAGGCACTGTAACTGGCGCTCCAGGCAGGCTCAAACCCTCAACGTTTGAACGTCTCCTTAGTGGCTGTAGTGTGGAGGCTTAGGATGCCAAGTCCTGCCTGGCAGGCTAAAATACACCCACTGAGTTCTATGACCACCGAGGAGAACAGTAACTGTCCTTTATGCAAGGCAGAAATCATCGATCACAGACAGCCTTCCCTCCCCCTCTCTCTCCTTCCCACTTCAGCTCTGCAGAGTACTTTAAACAGTAGGATACCACTCAGACAGGAGGATGCCTCCAGCACGCTCAGCAGGGATTGCCCACATTTATCTCTCACTGGGCCTAAAGTTGTATTGATGAAAGCTGTTTATTTATCCTCCTCTCCCTCCCTTTTTTCTAGTTATCCTCCTCCATTCTCTTGCTTTAACATCATTTTTCATTTTTTATTCTCTTCTTTGCTTTCTTCTCCTGCTTGATGGAATTGATGAAAGATTTAACTACCCTCCTTCTCATTCTGTGTCTTCCAGAATGGCAACCCCCAAAACCCATACTGTGCAGGTATAGATGGAGTGATGGAGGCATATTACCAGAGCCTGAAGTCTGTCTGCCTCTACGGCCCAACAAACTTCTCCCCTGTCATCAACCACGTGGCCAGGTAAGGGGGCTATGAGGAACAAAGCTGGAATTAAACCAGCTTCGGGGTCACTTCAGGTTTTCGATTCATTTCAGTGAATTTGCGAAAGCAAATTGGAATTCAATGTATGAACTGAAAATGATATTACACACTTTTCCTTTCAGGAGTTTTTAGATTTACTTCCTGAACTGACTGAATACACAGAGCAGGCTGATAAAAACAGAGGCCGATACCTATAGGTCTTCCTTCATTGAATGTCAGATCACATTCCTACCGATGCACACCTAAACCTCCCAGGCATGAGCGAGCCAGGAGTCCAGAGTAGATCAATACAAATTCAGATGGCCTGAACTTGTGTATCGATCCACTGTCCTCTGTTCCAGTAAGAGCCATTCACAACGCAGGCTGTATGTTGAGATTGATGAGTCGTTTTCCTGAGAGCGAAAAGGACAACAGAGGAAGTCTGCAGACTAACAGTTCAGATGTGTCAACTTTTAAAAGTGAAAGTAGATTTTTCAGTACATAACTCAAGAGTATTATGCTGAGAATACGTTGGTGACAGTGTTTCCGGGCCACAAGATCAGACTAACGGAGACTTAACTGAGATTCTCCAACTCGTCAAAGTGTGACTGTGCTTCTCAGTGCATGCACAGCTCGCAGAGATAATTTCACAGTTAACAAGTGTGACTGTGTTGTAACATTCCACTGTAGAACTTGAGTCACACAGAAGTTGCTTCTGAGCTGTTAAATGAACGTGTTTTGTGACTTTTGCCACATTCGGTTCTTTAATTAACCTGTAAATGTGTTGTTTGTGTGAGTGAACAATGACTACACAGTCCTTCACACACACACACACACACACACACACACACACACACACACACACAGTCCTTAAACCTTAATGAGTGTGCCTTGATGAAGTCAAGGTGCTGTCAGAAAACTTGAGATATACAGGTGTGTTTGTGCCTGTTTGTTGTTGCTCGGAAGCCAAGGTAGAGATGTTGAGTTGAGGGGTAACAACCCAGTGCAAAATGTGTGTGGCTCTCGGGAATCCAATCATTAGTGTCACCCCTCTCCTCCCTTCTCCTCACCCCTCCCCTCACTCCCAGGCACCGCTGTCATGCCAGCCTCCTTTCCGCTCACCTCCTCTGTTTCTCACCTGTGCCACTCGCCCCTGCGTTTTAATAATGACCGCTCCACTCCTTCTCTGCTGTGCCCTCACGCTCCTCGCAGTTTAATAACCGTTCAGTTGGCTTCTCTGTCTCTGTGTCCGGCGCTGCGAGCACCAGAGGTTCTCTCTCCGCCCGCCTTACGTGTGTTTTGAGAAGCACAGGAAGCAGTCAGAGGCTAGGGCCCACGCTGTGTAAAAGTAGCTGCCAGAAATAATATCACTACCCCGCCAGTTCATGCCGGGTTTGAAAGGTTTACATCTGTAGGAAATAAAGACCATGTTTAATGTAGGGTTGTATGGGTAATATAAACACTTGTTTGGCTCACCTATGTACTCTTGTGTTTATCTCTCCTGTGTGTAGGTATGCTGCGTCAGTGAAGGATGGCTCTCAGTACTTCATCCTCCTCATCATCACAGATGGAGTCATCTCAGACATGGCCCAGACCAAGGAGTCCATCGTCAACGTAAGATCAACAACTGCTAGGCAATGTTCCCACTTTGGCGGAGACCACATTCACGGACAATTTTCCAAATCAACAATCTGATTGAACCCCGGCCCTAGTCACTAGATGGATAGTATGGACGCTAGTGGCTAAGACACACATCACTGTCTGTATTACCATAGTCAGGGGAGATTGGACAGGGGACTTGATTGGGGGTAGTGGGAACAGTAATGTAAATATGTATGCATGTATGTATGTGAGAGGTAAAGGCTGGCTTGGGATCAGTTCCTAGGGAAACAAGTAAACAAGACATTCTGATAAACTCATCTATCATTCTACAACCCTGGGGTAATACATCAAACTAACTCATCACTCAGAAAGACGGAGAGAGCAGAGGCGGGATTATGGCACACACACACACGTACACACACACACACACACACACACACGTACACACACACACACACACGTACACACACACACACACACGTACACACACACACGTACACGTACACGCACATACACGCACGTACACGCACGTACACACACGTACACACACGTACACACACACTCACAAACACGTACACACACATATTAAAGTGTTGGGCGAGTGTGAGGTGAGGGACTTGTTTATTCTCTCATCCCCAAATTCAAAGAGGCCCTCAGGAAGATATTTTTTACATGTTTTTTTTAATTAGATTTATTTAACTAGACAAGACGGTTAAAAACAAATTCTTATTTACAATGGCGGCCTACCCCGGCCAAACCCAGACGGCGCTGTGCACAGCCCTATGGTACTCCCGATCACGGCCGGATGTGATATAGTCTGGATTCAAACAAGGGACTTTAGTGACGCCTCTTGCACTGAGATGCAGTGCCTTAGGCTGCTGCGCCACTCGGGATACTATATCTCAGACACACTCCATGAATATTTACACATACAGTCATGGCAACTGTTTTGAGAATGACACAAATTAATTTCCACAAAGTTTGCTGCTTCAGTGTCTTTAGATATTTTTTGTCAGATGTTACTATGGAATACTGAAGTATAATTACAAGCATTTCATAAGTGTCAATGGCTTTTCTTGACAATTACATGAAGTTGATGCAGAGTCAATGTTTGCAGTGTTAATTAACCCTTCTTTTTCAAGACCTCTGCAATCCACCCTGGCATGCTGTCAATTAACTTCTGGGCCACATCCTGACTGATGGCAGCCCATTCTTGCATAATCAATGCTTGGTGTTTGTCAGAATGTGTGGGTTTTTGTTTGTCCACCCGCCTCTTGAGGATTGACCACAAGTTCTCAATGGGATTAAGGTCTGGGGAGTTTCCTGGCCATGGACCCAAAATATCGATGTTTTGTTCCCCGAGCCACTTAGTTATCACTTTTGCCTTATGGCAAGGTGCTCCATCATGCTGAAAAAGGCATTGTTCGTTACCAAACTGTTCCTGGATGGTTGGGAGAAGTTGCTCTCGAGGATGTGTTGGTACCATTCTTTATTCATGGCTGTGTTCTTAGGCAAAATTGTGAGTGAGCCCACTCCCTTGGCTGAGAAGCAACCCCACACATGAATGGTCTCAGGATGCTTTACTGTTGGCATGACACAGGACTGATGGTAGCGCTCACTTTGTCTTCTCCGGACAAGCTTTTTTCCAGATGCCCCAAACAATCAGAAAGAGGATTCATCAGAGAAAATGACTTTACCCCAGTCCTCAGCAGTCCAATCCCTGTACCTTTTGAGGAATATCGGTCTGTCCCTGATGTTTTTCCTGGAGAGAAGTGGCTTCTTTGCTGCCCTTCTTGACACCAGGCCATCCTCAAAGTCTTCACCTCACTGTGCGTGCAGATGCACTCACATCTGCCTGCTGCCATTCCTGAGAAAGCGCTGTACTGGTGGATCCCAGATCCCGCAGCTGAATCAACTTTAGGAGACGGTTCTGGCGCTTGCTGGACTTTCTTGGGCGCCCTGAAGCCTTCTTCACAACAATTGAACCACTCTCCTTGAAGTTCTTGATGATCCGATAAATGGTTGATTTAGGTGCAATCTTACTGGCAGCAATATCCTTGCCTGTTAAGCCCTTTTTGTGCAAAGCAATGATGACGGCACGTGTTTCCTTGCATGTAACCATGGTTGACAGATCAAGAACAATGATTCCAAGCACCACCCTCCTTTTGAAGCTTCCAGTCTCTTATTCAAACTCAATCAGCATGACAGAGTGATCTCCAGCCTTGTCCTTGTCATCACTGACATGATGTCAGCTAGTCCTTTTGTGGCAGGGCTGAAATACAGTGGAAATTGTTTTTGGGGATTCAGTTCATTTGAATGGCAAAGAGGGACTTTGCGATTAATTGCAATTCATCTGATCACTCTTCATAACATTCTGGAGTATATGCAAATTGCCATCATACAAACTGAGGCAGCAGACTTTGAAAATGTATATTTGTGTCACTTTTGGCCATGACTGTACACACACACACACACACACAGCTTGGGGTGAATCAACTTTGTTGTATAGGCTGTATAGGTGCTCAGTCAGTCACTCATAAAACATATTTCACAGACTGTCTGACAGAATCCTATGCATATGTATACTGTGTGACAGACTCAACTTTGTCACAGACATAATGAGGAGAATATGAGACTCAAATTTGTTTCCTCGTGTCCTATCCAGGCTTCGTGTCTTCCAATGTCGATTATCATCGTAGGGGTGGGACCAGCAGAATTTGATGGTAAGAAACGCGCAAACGCACACAGATGCACAAATGTACGTATGTGCACACACACACACACACACACACACACACACACACACACACACACACACACACACACACACACACACACACACACAGACACTCCACTGAGCAGATGATGACTACAGTATGATGTTTCTTCTCAGCGATGATTGAGTTGGACGGGGATGAAGTGAGGATCTCGTCGAAGGGAAGATATGCAGAGAGGGACATTGTTCAGGTACACCATGTTCCTTCTGTCTGTTCCACTGCTAGGCTGCAGGATACATTGAGTCAAATAGGTTTTGGGAGCATTAGCATTAGCCTCACAAACAAAAACAAGCTGTCTGCAACCATCGAGCTGCTATTGTACAAAGGACTTTATAAAATGCATTTGATTGATTGCATAGCACAGAACAGTCAGGGCCATGGACAGATGCTACAACATACTACTTATATGCACATAATGATGATAAATGAACTAGTAGTAGAATCTAGGAACTAGAAGTACTAGAAAACAACATATTGGGAGGGAAATCACAGGTGGGATTCAACTGAATCATCCATAAAACCAAAATGGATATTTACACAGATAGTAGTGCTCGTACATTAGAGTTTAACAGCATGTTAACATCTGTGTTATGGCTCCTGGCCCTGGTTCCATTGGACAGACAGACATCTGGTCTGAGTTCAGATCATTCCCACCTGCTCTGCCCTCCCTCATCAGGCCAGATGGACAGAGAACCCACAGAGGCCCCAGGCCTAATCTCAGTTAACCCAGAAGTAAAATCTTGCATAATTTGGTTAGCTGCTTGATTAACTTTTGAGTTTATATGTGTTAGAAATTGAGAGTTCAGGGCCTCCCGAGGGCACAGTGGTCTAAGGCATTGCAGGGCTAGCTGTGCCACTAGAGGTCCTAGTTCGAGTCCAGGCTCTGTCACAGTCAGCCACAGCCGGGAGACCCATGGGGCGGCGCTCAATTGGCCCAGCGTCGTCCGGGTTAGGGGAGGGTTTGGCCGGCAGGGATGTTTTTGTCCTGTCGTGCACTAGCGTCTTCTGTTTTGGGCCGGGCGCAACGCACACTGGCGCAGGTCGCCAGATATAGATGGTTTCCTCCAACACATTGGTGCGACTGGCTTCCAGGTTAAGCGTGCAGTGTGTTAAGAAGCAGTGCGGCTTGGCAGGGTCGCGTTTCAGAGGACGCCGGCTCTCGACCTTCGCCTCTCCCGAGTCCATATGGGAGTTGCAGCGATGGGACAAGACTGAAACTACCAATTGGATAACATGAAAATTGGGGAGACAAATGGGGTAAAAACATGTGTATTTATTTTAATGAACATAAGATTCAACAACTGAGACATAAACTGAACAAGTTCCACAGACATGTGACTAACAGAAATGGAATAATGTGTCCTTGAACAAAAGGTGGGTCAAAATCAAAGGTAACAGTCAGTATCGGGTGTGGCCACTAGCTGCATTAAGTACGGCAGTGAATCTCCTCCTCATGGACTTCACCAGATTTGACAGTTCTTGCTATGAGATGTTACCCCACTCTTCCACCAAGGCACCTGCAAGTTCCCGGACATTTCTGGGGGCAATGCCCTAGCCCTCACCCTCCGATCCAACAGGTCCCAGACGTGCTCAATGGAATTGAGATCCGGGCTCTTCACTGGCCATGGCAGAACACTGACAATCCTGTCTTGCAGAAAATCACAGAACAAGCAGTATGGCTGGTGGCATTGTCATGCTGGAGGGTCATGTCAGGATGAGCCTGCAGGAAGGGTACCACATGAGGGAGGAGGATGTGTTCCGTGTAACGCACAGCCTTGAGATTGCCTGCAATGATGACAAGCTCAGTCCGATGATGCTGTGACACACCGTCCCAGACCATGACGGACCCACCACCTCCAAAATCGATCCCACTCCAGAGTACAGGCCTTGTTGTTACGCTCATTCCTTCAGTGATAAACGAGAATCCAACCATCACCCCTGGAGAGACAAAACTGTGACTTGTCAGTGAAGAGCACTTTTTGCCAGTCCTGTCTGGTCCAGTGACGGTGGGTTTGTGCCCATAGCCAACATTGTTGCCGGTGATGTCTGGTGAGGACCTGCCTTAAAACAGGCCTACAAGCCCTCAGTCCAGCCTCTCTCAGCCTATTGCGGACAATCTGAGCACTGATGGAGGGATTGCGCATTCCTGCTGTAACTCGGGCAGTTGTTGTTGCCATCCTTTACCTGTCCCTTAGGTGTGATGTTCGGATGTACCAATTCTGTGCAGGTGTTACACGTGGTCTACCACTGCGAGGATGATCAACTGTCCGTCCTGTCTCCTTGTAGTGCTGTCTTAGGTGTCTCACAGTATGGACATTGCAATGTATTGCCCTGGCCACATCTGTAGTCCTCATGCCTCCTTGCAGCATGCCTAAGGCACATTCACGCAGATGAGCAGGGACCCTGGGCATCTTTCTTTTGGTGTTTTTCAGAGTCAGTAGAAAGGCCTCTTTAGTGTCCTAAGTTTTCATAACTGTGACGTTAATTGCCTACCGTCTGTAAGCTGTTAGTGTCTTAACGACTGTTCCACAGGAGCATGTTCATTAATTGTTTATGGTTCATTGAACAAGCATGGGAAACGGTGTTTAAACACTTTACAATTAAGGTCTGTGAAGTTATTTGAATTTTTACAAATTAACTTTGAAAGACAGGGTCCTCAACTTTTTTGTTGAGTTTATATAAAAATAGAGATTTCTGGCAAAATCGAAGTCTCCACCCTCGCAAAAGGAAACTCTCAGCCAAAGCCCCTGTTCATATATATATATATATATATATATATATATATATATATATATATATATATATATATATATATATATATATATATATATGCACGCACGCACGCACACACACACACTAGGAGGTCCGTTCTGCTCTTCCCTAGCTCACTCACTCATCACTATCTGTCAGTCTGGACAGTTAGCTGTCTCTACACACATGCAGAGAAAGGCAGGACCCCTATGAAAGAGTTCTGGGATAAAACTGGCCCTGCCCCCATCCTCATTAGATCAGATATGAAAGAGACTGAGCGCTCGCTAGCAATGCACTGTACATCGAAAGACTTTGATAGCTGATTGGCTAGGACAATTTCACCTCGCTCTGAACTTGCCTCACTCTGAACTCACCTCGCTCTGAACTGTTATGAATAAATTCATGCTTTACTTTTTGTACTGTGGGTCCAAAAAGTCTCAACTTAAGTTTTCAAAGATCTTTGGAAGTGTTATTTACACATAATGGCCTAACACCTACTATATATTGCCTATACTTTTATTTTAGTTCATATTTAGTATATATTATAGTATATTTCTCCAACCCCATTTCTTCTCTCTGCCTGTTTTCCAGTAAGGATTCAACGTTTAGTAGCTAAACACCTGTATATTGACTAGACTATAACTAATTCCAGCCCTGTTTTGTCTTTCTCTTGTCTTACAGTTTGTCCCATTCAGAGACTACACCGACCGGACAGGGAACCACATCCTGAGTATGGCCCGTCTAGCCAAGGATGTCCTGGCTGAGATCCCTGACCAGTTCCTCTCGTACATGAGGATCAGAGGCATCAAGCCCTCGCCCGCACCCCCTCCATACACCCCCCCAGGACACCCCCTGCAGACGCAGATCTGAAGGGTGCGGAGATGCCCTCTGGTCCTGAACAAAACCTATTCAAATATGTATTTGTCTCTCTCCTCTCTGCATCACTCGCTCAGTGATAGGAGAGGCCTTCTTGGCTTTCTCGCTCTCTCTCTCATTGCACTAATGGAGGCTGACTGACTGGCAGGGTTCTAGAAGTTTTTACTTAGCGGTTCTAAAGGGTTCTACTTTGGAACGGGCGGATGGAGTCAACAGGGGCATGTTTACTTTCATTGTCAAACGTTCCTCTGTCTGGACTTCGTGTATATCGGCCAATGGAGACACTCTCTGGGACACACCCGGGAAGATGGACATAGTCTGGTCTTTCCAACTCACCTGGCAAGGAATTAAGGATTTAAGGAAAGAATGAAAGGAAGAAGGATGACAGGAGGATAGGAAGGAAGTTCCTGGGGACTGGCCTTTTTAGGAGCAGAGTGGTGAAAGGGTTCTATAGTCTGGATGTGGTATCACTTGACTGATGTAAATAACTGGAAATATATTTCTATCTCTCTCTACTCTGTCTCTCTATTCTTCCAACTCTCACTCAATGTTTACAGTACATGTTAATGATAATGATTTTTACCATTGGACGCTTGTATAATATACAGTACCAGTCAAAAGTTTGGACACATCTACTCATTCAAGGGTTTTTCTTTATTTTGACTATTTTCTACATTGTAGAATAATAGTGAAGATGTCAAAACAATGAAATACACATATGGAATCATGTAGTAACCAAAAAAGTTTAAACAAATCAAAATATATTTGAGATTCTTCAAAGTAGCCAACCTTTTCCTTGATGGCAGCTTTGCACACTCTTGGCATTCTCTAAACCAGCTTCATTTGTTGGCTGCTTTTCCTTCACTCTGCGGTCCAACTCATCCCAAACCATCTCAATTATGTTGAGGCTGGGTGATTGTGGAGGCCAGATCATCTGATGCAGCACTCCATCAGTCTCCTTATTGGTCAAATAACCGTTACATAGCCTGTCGGTGTGTTGGGTCATTGTCCTGTTGAAAAACAAATGATAGTCCCACTAAGCGCAAACCAGATGGGATGGAGTATCGCTGCAGAATGCTGTGGTAGCCATGCTGTTTAAGTGTGCCTTGAATTCCAAACAAATCACTGACAGTGTCACCAGTAAAGCACCATCACAGCATATCCTCCACGCTTCATATTGGGAACCAAACATGCGGAGGTCCTCCATTCACCTACTCTGCGTCTCACAAAGACACAGCGGTTGGAACTAAAAATCTCCCATTTGGACTCATCAGACCAAAGGACAGATTTCCACGGGTCTAATGTCCATTGCTCATGTTTTTTTTGCCCAAGCAAGTCTTCTTATTATTGGTGTCCTTTAGTAATGGTTTCTTTGCAGCAATTCAACCATGAAGGCCTGATTCATGCTGTGTCCTCTGAACAGTTGATGTGTCTGTTACTTGAACTCTGTGAAGCATTTATTTGGGATGCAATATCTGAGGCTGGCAACTAATGAACTTATCTGGGTCTTCCTTTCCTGTGGCGGTCCTCATGAGAGCCAGTTTCATCATGGCGCTTGATGGTTTTTGTGACTGCATTTGAAGAAACTTTCAAAGTTCTTGAAATGTTCCTGTATTGACTGACCTTAATTTCTTAAAGTAATGATGGACTGTGGTTTCTCTTAGCTTATTTGAGCTGGGCTTGGTGTTTCACCCAATAGGGCTACCACACCTACCTTGTAACAACACAACTGATTGGCTCAAGTGCATTAAGATGGAAAGAAATTCCACAAATTAACAAGGCACACCTGTTAATTGAAATGCATTCCAGGTGACTACCTCATGAAGCTGGTTGAGAGAATGCCAAGAGTGAGCAAAGCTGTCATCAAGGCAAAGGGTGGCTACTTTGAAGAATCTCAAATATAAAATATATTGTGGCAATTTGTTTAAACTTTTTTGGGTTACTACATGATTCCATATGTGTTATCTCATAGTTTTGATGTCTTCACTATTATTCTACAATTTAGAAAATAGTAAAAATAAAGGAAAACCCTTGAACGAGTAGGTGTGTCCAAACTTTTGACTGATACTGTACATACTTCTTTCAGTTTGGAACTTTGGAATATCAATCAATATTCTCTCTCTTTATCTCTCAGCGGGTTGTCTTTGCCAGGGGAGTCAGGTTGAGCTTGCAACAGTGCAGGTCCAAGTAGCCACTGTACTATACAATGTTGTCCCTTTGCATGAGTGTAGCGTCAGAGCATGCATTGTGGTCCTACACTTCCCTGCCTGTCACTGCTCTCAGGCTTTGGGGTTAAATGTTTGTTGTTGAAGCGCATTCTGCTCCTTTCTAAACTGCCTTGGCGATAGGGTGCCCATGCCAGCCACGCTGCGAGTGCCCACGGGTTTTCTCACTGTGCCGAGAACAACAGTGACTCAACCAACATCATATTCTCTTCCAAATCCATTTAAATAACAACAGATGCTCTCAGATCCAGTTTGAGACAACAGCAGAAACCCAGTAGTCAAAAACAGTTACAAAAATGATTTCCTTCTGTTCGGTTCTTGTTCTTTTGTATTATTATTATTATTATTATTATTATTATTATTATTATTATTATTACATTTGTCATTTAGACTTACAGGAGCAGGTCGGGTTAAGTGCCTTGCTCAAGGGCACTTGGGCAGATTTTTTTCTTCTCAACTAGTCGGCTCGGGAATTCGAACCAGCCACCTTTCAATTACTGACCCCAACACTCTTAACCACTTGGTTATTGCCTTGGAAGTTGATATTCTTAAGTAGATTGTTTTAAGTTGCCTTGTTAAGGTAACTTTATTGTTTTGAGTTGTGCCAATCATTATGTCATATTATTTATTTGTTATAGTGTTAAGCCCCGAGTGTGTTGGCCGTAGATGATGGTGTCTGGCGGTTGTCATGACAACTTGTTCTTCCTAAATGTAATTCTCATCCAATAATCCCAATTAACAATGCCCACTGAGGGCTAGGAGTTTTACCTCACCGAGGAAAAACTCCTGGCCCGTAGCCATTATACCCAGTCAACCCACTCTTACTTCTTACAGCCGGGGTATCCTCTTCAATCTGCTGTCTTAATGGGCTTGGAGTTTATATCAACTGCCTTTTTAATTATTAATAATATGAATCATTATTATCATAATATAGCTATTAGCTACTGCTTGTATGGAGGTGGTGTGTAATTGATAACTTGATTGGTTACATGTCAATATCCCTTATCAAACTAACAGACATTCCAACACTACATCTATGTATTTTCATGTGTGTGCCACTGTCGGTCTGTTGCCATATCATTACTGATAGGCCGATGCCCTTTGCCACAATTCAACCACATAACAACTCCTCTCTTTTCTGTGTCATTCCTCCTCTTGTTTCACTGCAGCTCAGTGGACGCAGCCTTACAGATTACAATCGACTGTGTTTTAATGCTTTAAATAGGATCGACTCCAAGCCAATAATATTTGGCATAGCAGTAAGAGGGGGGTGAGAGAGGGGGATACAGCCCAGTGGGTTATGTCATTGGAGGGTCGTTCCATGTCATTTCGTTGTTCTATGTCAATGTTAAAGGGATAGTTTGCCCAAATTACAAAATTACATATTGGTTTCCTGAAAGCAGTCTATGGACAAAAGTACGAACCATTCTTTGGTTTTGTTTACTTGGCCACTGTTTTTTGAATTCTAACTTTTAGCATTTGTCACACAATTCAATGCAAGTCAATGGTACCTATATTAGAATTTTCATTGCTTCATATGCAAATCCTCTCAAGTAACATACTTGATTTTAGCATGAAGTGTGAAAATGCCACTATGTGTCCTCTTTCTGGTGTCTTTTTGAGGTGGAACGACCCGGGTCAGAGGTAGACAACCAGGTCAACCCGCTGATTTAGTCAGAGGAGTACAGGCATTTAGTGCTACATGCCTGAGTCGACACAGTGCCACACCTATACAGGGAGATGTTGGCTAGCCTAGAGAGAGAATAACCTCACACGGTATATTCAACATGGCAGTCTGCCGTTTTAACCCACGTACTTTACACAACATATATTTGATGAGAATCTCTGCCTTGTTTTAAAACATTTTTTTTAAAGACATACAGCAGACACAAACTGTCTTTCCAACCTTTCTTGTCTCTCTCACAACTTTCAGTAATGTCTTCTTTCATCGTGTTTTTCTCACACATTTGAAAGCCTTCCATAATTTCCTCCTCTGCATCTGCAGTTGTGGCTTGTCTTGAGTCTTTGTATCATAAGAAACCTTAGCGAAATCCATATAGTGCAGCCAAATCCATATGAGGCACCGCATGGCTCGTCAAAAGAAATGCACTATGTGGGGAATAGCTAGTGTGTTATTTGAAACCCAGCTTGTCTGTGCTGCAGTCTTCCACTGGGCTTGTAGCAGAGCAGGAGGTATCATTAGGACTTTGGGTCACAGTCTAGAGCTAGTTATAGGCTCCCATTAACCACCCACAGGCTACTGACACAGTGTGGACACACACACACACACACACGTGTGCCCGTGCATACACACACACACACGACCACGCAGACACACATACAGCTGAGATCATGTTCACCATCAAGGACTACTGACGTTGTCATTTTTTGCGCTTTTATCTTTTTACACTACTGTGGAAAGGATCATTCTTTTCTTTCACTGCTTTGCTAGTGCCACAACACTTGCCATCTGCTTGCCAAGCCGTGTGTGTGTGTGTGTGTACGTGTGTGTACGTGTGTGTGTGTGTACGTGTGTGTGTGTGTGTGTGTGTGTGTGTGCCGCCAGAGTTTTTAATAGAGCATGTGAGTTCACACACGTGATCTTTGTTTACTAAAGATATCCAAGATATCCGTGCACTATGTTTGCATGTACAGTTTTACATGAGATGCACCAGTTCTTTTGTTGTAATTGAGTGTTTTGGAAAAAGAACATCTATGAAAATAACTATACAAAATGGCCTTAAAAAAATTCACTGATTTCTTGGAATTTGTGCGATGCCTTCAGATATTGACTTGTTCTCTCTTTTTGTGTCCGTGTACAATGTTTTCTTTGCATAACTTCATTTATGGGGAAAACAAGTTTAGGACTCCGTGGTCAATCAGATGAAAGCCTGACTGAAGTTCTGATTGTCTGGTAATCCATATTATAGATGACTATTTCTGAATCAAACTACTGATTTTTAAATAAAGATTCTTACTTAACACTAACTTTCTGCTGAAGTGATTTTTCTTTGCATTACTTTCTCAACATTTTTACAGAAAAGGAGAGGAGAGTTCTCAATAGATCACTCCAGCCTTCCTCTTCTCCTCCTGGCTTCCAACAGTCTCATTCTCAACCCATTAGGGGTAATGTCTGTTTTGTGTGTTGGTTTGACGTTCTAATTGCAGAAGGAGAATATAGCCTGTTGACCACCTGGCAAGTAATTATTACACTTGGCAGAGGATTTGGGAGGCTGAGGTCCTGAACAGGGACAAAGGATCATAGAGAGTTTGGACACATATAATTAACCCCTAGCATCCTCATAACACTCTAAATAATCTTGTTCATCTTTATAGTGCACGAAGGAACATGAGCGAATGCAACTTCCTGGTCCATGAACTTTGCATATTGCTAAATAAATAAATAACTAAGAAAACCATCTGTGGGTGGCAAGTATAATGAATACAAATATAAACACAACATGTAAAGTATTGGTCTCATGTGTCATGAGCTAAAATAAAATATCCCAGAAATGTTCCATATGCACAAAAAGCGTATTTCTCAAAAATGCACAAATTTGTTTACATCCCTGCATTTCTCCTTTGTCAAGATAATCCATCCATCTGAGAGGTGTGGCATATCAAGAAGCTGATTAAACAGCATGATCATTACAAAGGTGCGCCTTGCGCTGGGGACAATAAAAGGTCACTCTAAAATGTGCAGTTTTGTCACACAACACAATGCCACAGATGTCTAAAGTTTTGAGGGAGTGTGCAATTGGCAGGAATGTACACCAGAGCTGTTGCCAGAAAATTAAATGTCAATTTCTGTACCATAAGCCACCTCCAATGTCGTTTTAGGTAATTTGGCAGTACGTCCAGCTGGCCTCACAACCGCAGACCATGTGTAACCACGCCAGCCCAGGACCTCCACATCTGGCTTCTTCACCTGTGGCATCGGCTGAGACCAGCCACCCGGACAGCTGATGAAACAGAGCGTTTCCACAACTGAAGAATATCTGCACAAACTGTCAGAAATCGTCTCGGGGAAGCTCATCTGCGTGCTCGTTGTCCTTACCAGGGTCTTGACCTGACTGAAGTTGGTAAATGCTCACCTTTGATTGCCACTGGCACACTGGAGAAGTGTGCTCTTCACGGAACGTGGTGGCAGTTTCGGTTATGGGAAGGCATAAGCTACGGACAACAAACATAATTGCATTTTATCAATGGCAATTTGAATGCACCGTGAGATACGAGATCCTGAGGCCCGTTGTCGTGCAATTCATCTGCCGCCATCACCTCATGTTTCAGCTTGAAAATGCACAGCCCCATGCTGCAAGGATATGTACACAATTCCTGGAAGATGAAAATGGCCTGCATACCCACCATACATGTCACCCAATGAGCAATGCTCTGGATCGACATGTATGACAAAGTGTTCCAGTTCCCTCCTTTGCACAGCCATTGTCTGGGTGGCAGGGTAGCCTAGTGGTTAGAGTGTTGGACTAGTAACCGGAAGGTTGCAAGTTCAAACCCCCGAGCTGACAAGGTAGAGCTCGTTAACCACCCACAGGCTACTGACACAGTGTGGTCTACAAATCTGTCGTTCTGCCCCTGAACAGGCAGTTAACCCACTGTTCCTAGGCCGTCATTGAAAATAAGAATTTGTTCTTAACTGACTTGCCTAGTGAAATAAAGGTTTTTTTTAAAAATGTATTGAAGAGGAGTGGGACAACATTCCACCGGCCACAATCAACAACCTGATCAACTCTGTGCGAAGAAAATGTGTCGCGCTGCATGAGGCAACTACTTTGCAGACAGAGTTCAGTGTGTCAAATCGGAGGGCATGTTGTCCGGACCTCTGGTAGTCTCTATGGGGGTACCACAGGGTTCAATTCTCGGGCTGACTCTTTTCTCTGTATATCAATGATGTCGCTCTTGCTGCGGGCGATTCCCTGATCCACCTCTACGCAGACGCCACCATTCTGTATACTTCTGGACCTTCCTTCTGGACCTTCCTTCCTTGGACACTGCGTTAACTCCTCCAAACGAGCTTCAATGCCATACAACACTCCTTCCGTGGCCTCCAACTGCATTTAAACACTAGTAAAACCAAATGCATGCTTTTCAACTGTTCGATGCCCGCACCCACCCGCCCGACTAGCATCACCACCCTGGATGGTTCCGACCTAGAATATGTGGACAACTATAAATACCTAGGTGTCTGGCTAGACTAAACTCTCCTTCCAGACTCACATTAAACATCTCCAATCCAAAATCAAATCTAGAATTGGCTTTCTATTTCGCAAACAAAGCCTCCTTCTTCACTCACGCCTCCAAACTTACCATCGTAAAACTGACTATCCTACCGATCCTCGACTTCGGCGATGTCATCTACAAAGTAGCTTCCAACACTACTCAGCAAACTGGATGCAGTCTATCACAGTGCCATCAGATTTGTTACCAAATCACCTTATACCACACACCACTGCGACCTGTATGCTCTAGTCGGCTGGCCCTCGCTACATATTCGTCGCCAGACCCACTGGCTCCAGGTCATCTAAGTCTATGCTAGGTAAAGCTCCGCCTTATCTCAGCTCACTGGTCACGATAACAACACCCATCCGTAGCACACGTTCCAGCAGGTATATATCACTTATCATCCCCAAAGCCAACACCTAATTTGGCCGCCTTTCCTTCCAGTTCTCTGCTGCCACGAATTGCAAAAATAGCTGAAGTTGGAGACTTATTTCCCTCACCAACTTTAAACATCAACTATCTGAGCAGCTAACGATCGCTGCAGCTGTACATAGTCCATCTGTAAATAGCCCACCCAATCTACCTACCTCATCCCCATACTGTTTTTATTTTAATTTACTTTTCTGCTCTTTTGCACACCAGTATCTCTACTTGCACATCATCATCTGCTCATTTATCACTCCAGTGTTAATCTGCTAAATTGTAATTTCACTCCTATGTCCTATTTATTGCCTACCTCCTCATGCCTTTTGCACACCTTATATATACTTTCTTTTTTTCTACTGTGTCATTGACTTGTTTATTGTGTTACTGGCTTGTTTATTGTTTACTCCATGTGTAACTCTGTGTTGTCTGTGTCACACTGCTTTGCTTTATCTTGGCCAGGTAGCAGTTGCAAATGAGAACTTGTTCTCAACTTAGCCTACCTGGTTAAATAAAGGTGAAATAAAAATGTACTCAGTATTTTTGTTCAGTGTTTGAGATGAGCTATTTGCATACTTTGATGCGCCCATACTCCTACTCATGTGACCTTTGAATTTGTGGTGGGTTATATCACTGGCTAGATCAGTGGTCACCAACCTTCGAGATCAGTTTCTGAGTCAAAATGCAAGCAGAGATCTACTGCGTTGTTATTTTCAGACCGTTCTGAAATTGTACTTAAACATTTTAGGTATCTGATCACACAGGTATAGATAGTTTGTTGTGTTACGTGGGAGGCACAGCTGAATGAGCATAATCATTTGCTTTTGATTTGTTACTGGACTAATGGCCTGCATCTGATGGTCAGCCGAAGAGGAGAGCGGGATCAGCTGTAAGGGGTGCTGGGAATTATTTGTTGGAGTGGAGGAGGGTCCCTTTTTTTGTTGCTGCCCGAGCTAAGTAACATCAGTCTGCTAATACAGGACTAGTAAAGGCCCAGTGCGCTACGTTTGTGATTTTCTTTTCAATGTTTTATTTTTTTCAGATCATTCGGTGCTGCACCACCCCTACTTCCCGCGGCTATGGCCGCAAATAACAACAATGCAAGCTTATCAAAACACTTTGTTATACTATAGTAGGGAGAACCCACATTTTATTGCTTATAAAACTGTTGAACAAAGTGTTGACAGTACTGGATGACAACTTAAACATGAACTTACACATAAAAAACAGCAGCTTTCTCCTATATTCGTTGAGTCTCTCTCTAGTCATGGTTTTAAACATTTCTAAATCTCACAATGTCAACTTTTTCTGTGTGTTCGAGGCTTCTCTTTTCTGGTGTGAGAAACACGAGAAATCACTGTGCGAACACGGCCATCAGAGCTATCTGATTGTCCCGCGGGGAGGCCAATGATTTGCTCTGTGGGCCTGCCAAATTCTACTTTCAGACACATACAATTGTTCAAAATGGGAACACTTTGCCTTCCAAGTGCTAGGGTTGCTGAATCAAATGCACCTACCGCCAACAGCTCAAACCTTATTTTAAATTTTTTTATAGAAAAAAAAAAATAGAAACGGAAGGCTTTATTTAAAAACATTTTTTACGGAGATGTTTGGTGATCGACTAGGAATGCTATCGACCAGTCGGTGACCACTGGTCTAGATGCTTACATGCAACACGTACGCGTTAACACGTCGGAGCAAAATCGTAATATATATATATATATTTTTAAACCTTGTTGAAAACCTTTTTAATATGTTTTCAATGCCACCCACGACTAATTAGCTCTATTTCTTGAAGCTCCCACTCATTATAACCTTTCAATCTGTTCACATGGATACTCATCTCTCCAACATGTTTTTGGTCCATCCTAAGTGTTCTCGTTTGAAGTAAGTATATGGCTGCCTGTATAAATGCAGCCAAAAAGATTCTCTCACACACACACACACACACACACACACAGAGCTTTAGCCAATTAGAGCTAACAGAGAGTCACACTCAGCATGTATCTGTAATATTGTTTTTGAGTAGTTGAACAGTAAAGCTGCAGCATGGAGTGTCTTCTCGTTAATTAGAGGACTCAACAGACTCCGGCATGGCAATTCACTTTTGATGATAAACTGTGGTGCATTTAATGAAGTCAACAGCTAGAGAAGACACTCTTAATATAGGATACCCTGCGTGCTGCGTTCTTTATTACGGGATGCAACTTTTCCATGTCACGAAGACGGCATTGAACTTGGACATTTTCATGAGACGTTTATTTTTGCCTTGACAGTGTTTGTGATTTAGCTCAACTAACTCAACTAATTTGTTATGAGTACTATCAAATTGTATTTGTCACATTGGTTGAATACAACAGTTAGACCTTACAGTAAAATGCTTACTTAACCAACAACGCAGTTAAGAAAATATCCCTAAAAAAGTAAGAGATAAGAATAACAAACAGCTAAAGAGCAGCAGTAAATAAGCATAGCGGGGCAATATACAGGGGGTAGCGGTACAGAGTCAATATGTCTATGTAGGTAGAGTTATTAAAATGGCTAGGTGCATAGGTAATAACGCAGAGTAGCAGCGGGGTGGGGGCATTGCAAATAGTCTGGGTAGCCATTTGATTAGCTGTTCAGGAGTCTTATGGCTTGGGGGTAGAAGCTGTTTAGAAACCTCTTGGACCTAGACTTGGTGCTTTGGTAACGCTTGCCGTGATATAGCAGAGAGAACAGTCTATGACTAGGGTAGCTGGAGTCTTTGACCAATTTTAGGGCCTTCCTCTGACACTGCCTGGTATAGAGGTCCTGGATGGCAGGTAGCTTGGACCCGGCGATGTACTGGGACGTACGCACTACCCTCTGTAGTGCCTTGCGGTCGGAGGCCGAGCAGTTGCCATACCAGACAGTGATGCTACCCGTCAGGATGCTCTCGATGGTGCAGCTGTAAAACCTTTTGAGAATCAGAAGACCCATGCCAAATCTTTTCAGTCTCCTGAGGGGGAATAGGTTTTGCCGTGCCCTCTTCATGACTGTCTTGGTGTGTTTGGACCATGTTAGTTTGTTGGTGATGTTGACGCCAAGGAACTTGAAGCTCTCAACCTGCTCCACTACAGCCCTGTCGATGGGAATGGGGGCTTGCTCAGTCCTCCTCTTCCTGTAGTCCACAATCATCTCCTTTGTCTTGATCACATTTAGGGAGAGGTTGTTGTCCTTGCACCATACGGTCAGGTTTCTGACCTCCACCCTATAGGCTGTCTCATCGTTGTCGGTGATCAGGCCTACCACTGTTGTGTTATCAGCAATCTTAATGATGGTGTTGGTGTCGTGCCTGGCCGTGCAGTCATGAGTGAACAGGGAGTACAGGAGGGGACTGAGCACAAACCCCAGAGGGGCCCCCATGTTGAGGATCAGCGTGGCGGTTGTGTTGTTACCTACCCTTACCACCTGGGGGTGGCCCGTCAAGAAGTCCAGGATCCAGTTGCAGAGGGAGGTGTTTAGTCTCAGGACCCTTAGCTTAGTGATGAGCTTTGAGGGCACTGTGGTGTTGAACGCTGAGCTGTGGTCAATGAATGCCATTCTCACTTAGGTGTTATTTTTGTCCAGTTGGGAAAGGGCAGTGTGGAGTGCAATAAAGATCATACTCCACAGACACAAAACATATGTGGCAGGGTCGACAGGAAATCACGGAATACAAGAGAACCAGCCACGTCACGGACACCGACGTCACCCTCAGACAAACTAAACACCTTCTTTGCCTGTTTTGAGGATAATACAGTGCCACCATCGCAGCCCGCTAACAAGGCCTGCGCCCCCTCCTTCTCTGTGGCTGACGTGAGAAAAACATTTAAAAGTAAGGCCTAGATGGCATCCCTAGCAGTGTCCTCGGAGCATGCGCAGACCAGCTGGTTGGCTCCCTATCTCAGTCTGCTATCCCCACATGCTTCAAGATGGCCACCATTGTTCCTGTACCCAAGATAAAAAGATAACTGAACTAAGTGAGTGGCACTTACTTTTGTCATCATGAAGTGCTCTTTACACTCTTTGGGTAACTCATTCCAATTGTTTTAAAGTTAACAGCAGGTATTTTGCATGTAAGTTTAAGTATTTTGATATGTCATGGATCATATCACCTCCACCTTACCGGCAACCCTAGACCCACTTCAGTTTGCGTACCGCCCCAACAGGTCCACAGACGATGCAATCGCCACCATACTGCCCTATCCCATCTGGACAAGAGGAATACCTATGTAAGAATGCTGTTCATTGACTACAGCTCAGCATTCAACACCATAATACCATCCAAGCTCATCATCAAGCTGGAGGCCCTGGGCCTCAACGTGCAACGTGCACAATTGGGTCCTCGACTTTCTGATGGGCTGCCCCCAGGTGGTGAAGGTAGGGAACAACATCTCAATTTCGCTGATCACTGGGGCCCCACAAGGGTGCGTGCTCAGCCCCCTCCTGTACTCCCTGTTCACCCACAACTGCATGGCCATGCACGCCTCCAACTCAATCATCAAGTTTGCAGACGACACAACAGTAGTGAGCTTAATTACCAACAATGACGAGACAGCCAACGTGGAGCACAAAACAAAGGAGAACTTCAGGAAGCGTCAGAGGGAGCACCCCCCTATCCTCATCGAAGGGACAGCAGTGGAGAAGGTGGAAAGTTTTACGTTCCTCGGCGTACACATCACAGACAAACTGAAATGGTCCACCCACACAGACAGTGTGGTGAAGAAGGCGCAACAGTGAAGAAGGCACAACAGTGCCTCTTCAACCTCAGGAGGCTGAAGAAATTTGGCTTGTCACCCAAAACTCTGACAAACCTTTACAGATGCACAATCGAGAGCATCCTGTCGGCCTGTGTAACAGCCTGGTATGGCAACTGCACCGCCCTCAACCCCGAGGCTCTCCAGAGGGTGGTGCCCGACGCATTACCGGGGGCAAACTACCTGCCCTCCATGACACCTACAGCACCCGATGTCACAGGAAGGCCAAAACAAATCAAGGACAACAACCCCCTGAGCCACTGCCTGTTCACACCGCTACCATCCAGAAGGTGAGGTCAGTACAGGTGGACCAAAGCTGGGACCGAGAGACTGAAAAACAGCTTCTATCTCCAGGCCATCAGACTGCTAAACAGCAATCACTAACTCAGAGAGGCTGTTGCCTACATTGAGACCCAATCACTGGCCACTTTAATAAGTCGATCACTAGTCGCTTTAAACAATGCCACTTTAATACCACTTTAATAATATTCACATATCTTACATTACTCATATATGTATATACTGTATTTTATACCATATATTGCACCTTGCCTATGCCGCTCGGCCATCGCTCATCCATATATTGTTATGTACATATTATCATTCACCGCTTTAGATTTGTGTGTATTAGGTAGTTGTTGGGGAATTGTTAGATTACTTGTTAGACATTACTGAGCTAGAAGCACAAGCATTTCACTACTCACATTAACATCTGCTAACCATGTGTATGTAACCAACACAATTTGATTTGATTTGATCATCTGTGGCTCTGTTGGTGTAGAATCCAAATTGGAGTGGGTCTAGGGTTTCTGGGATAATGGGGATGTGAGTCATGACCAGCCTTTCAAAGCATTTCATTGCTACATACGTGAGTGCTATGGGTCGGTAGTCATTTAGGCAGGTTGCTTTAGTGTTCTTAGGCAAAGTGACTATGGTGGTCTGCTTGAAACATGTTGGTATTACAGACTCCGACGGGTAGAGGTTGAAAATGTCAGTGAAGACACTTGCCAGTTGGTCAGCACATTCACCGAGTACACGTCCTGGTGGTCTGTCTGGCCCTGCGGCCTTGTGAATGTTGACTTGTTACTCACATCGGCTGCGGAGAGTGTGATCACAGTCGTTCGGAACAGCTGATGCTCTCATGCACCTTTCAGTATTACTTGCCTCGAAGAGAGCATAGAAGTTAATTAGCTGGTCTGGTAGGCTCATGGCACTGGGCAGCCCTCGGCTGTGCTCCCCTTTGTAGTCTGTAATAGTTTGCAAGCCCTGCCACATCCGACAAGCGTCGGAGCCGGTGTAGTACGATTCGATCTTAGTCCTGTATTGACGCTTTGCTTGTTTGATGGTTCGTCAGAAGGCATAGTGGGATATCTTATAAGTTTCCGGGTTAGAGTCCCGCTCCTTGAAAGCGGCAGCTCTACCCTTTAGCTCAGTGCGAATGTTGCCTGTAATTCATGGCTTCTGGTTGGGGTATGTATGTACGTACAGTCACTGTAGGGATGACATCCTCAATGCACTTATTGATAAAGTCAGTGACGGATGTGGTGTACTCCTCAATGCCATCGGAAGAATCCCAGAACATGTTCCAGTCTGTGCTAGCAAAACAGTCCTGTAGTTTTCCATCTGCTTCATTTGGCCACTTTTTTATAGACCGAGTCACTGGTGCTTCCTGCTTAAAATTGTGGCTTGTAAGCAGGGATCAGGGGAATGTTCAGATTTGCCAAATGGAGGGCGAGGGCGACCTTTGTATGCGTTTCTGTGTATGGGAGTAAAGGTGGTCTGGAATTATTTTCCCTCTGGTTGCACATTTAACATGCTGATAGAAATTAGGTAAAACTGATTTAAGTTTCCCTGCATTAAAGTCCCCGGCCACTAGGAGCACAGTCTCTGGATGAGCGTTTTCTTTCCTGTTTGCTAATGGCGGAATACAGCTCATTGAGTGTGGTTTTCGCTCCAGCGTTGGTCTGTGGTGGTATGTAGCCGGCCACAAAAAATACCATTGAAAACTCTCTAGTTAGATAGTGTGGTCTACAACTTATCATGAGATACTCTACCTCAGGCGAGCAAAACCTTGAGACTTCCTTAGATATTGTGCACCAGCTATTGTTTACAAATATGCATAGGCCCCCGTCTGTGTCTTACCAGAGGCTGCTGTTCTATCCTGCCGATAGTGTATAACCCGCCAGCTGTATGTTCTTAATGTTGTCGTTCAGCCACGACTCGGTGAAACATAAGATATTACAGTTTTTAATGTCCCGTTGGTAGGATATACATGCTTTCAGTTCGTCCCATTTATTTTCCAGCGATTCAACGTTAGCTAGCAGGATGGAAGGCAAGGGCAGATGTCACTCGCCGCGTGATCTCGCCGGCATTCTGATCTCTTTCCACGAAACCTACGTTTCCTTTTCCAGCGAATCACTGGGATCTGGGCCTGGTCGGGTGTCTGTAGTATATCTTTCGCATCCGACTCATTGAAGAAGAACTCTTCGTCCAATCTGAGGTGAGTAATCCCGGTTCTGATCTCCAGAAGCTCTTTTCGGTCATAAGAGAAGGTAGCAGCAACATTATGTACAAAACAAGTTACGAACAACGCAAAAAAAAATTGTATGTTTGGTTAAGTGCCGATAAGACGGCAGGCCCCACCCTCCGACGCCATCTTGAACATACCTACGTATTCAATGAATAACTTAATATGATGGTAACTATCCTGGTGTAAACTTATTTACAACCAGGAGTGAGTAGAGGAAGTAATTTAGAGGTCGTCTTTGGGAGATTCATAGTAATTACACAGCATAAAACACATCCAAGTTGTCAAGCAACAACTCTCACCTCAGTTGTGGTGGGTGTAATGGCTGGGTCTGAGTGAGGAATGTCTGGACAGAGTCAGGTTTGAGCTGCTGGTGTAGCAAAACAAACCACACCCCCTGTCAGTGATGAAGGCTATTTGTACTTTCTTGTGTCAGAGGTCAGGGTTGTCCTATCTGTGTAGCGGTAGAAACCATGCCCCCCTATCACGAAGGAATGGGCTTTCTACTTCCTCATAAGTCCGAGGTTAACTCCGGTCAGGGTTGGGGTCGCTCTGTATGCTGCTGTTATTGTCTGTGCTCGGATACCTTTAGCAGTGAAATAAAACGCTAACCTAATAAAACACAAAACGACCAGCTCCGCTCCGCCTTTCCACTTCATAATGACTAGTGCAGCCCGCGGCTGAATCAAGTTGCCTACACCTGGACTAGAGGGTGTCAGCCAGGGAGACACAGTGTCACAGTGTGGCAGTCAACTAATTAGACAGGAGCTACAGAACCAAAGCCTTCCTCACAGACCACTGTCTCTACCAAAGATGATCTATTATATTGGCAAGCTAGTCGAGTGACCGCTCTAACAATGGAAATGCATGTCCTCAAAGATGGGAGGCAGGCAGGTGGAGGCGAGATCAGGTGGGACCATTCTATCCAATGAGATGCGTGTTGTTTTAATCAAAGTTGCCAAAATGCCACATGCATCCATTTATATCAGTTATATGTAACCGCCTAAACATTATGACACTTATGTTCGATCAAATAAGGTTTGCATAATTGGAAAACCTCTCATAGACCACCACTTGGTCTGCTTATCTCAAGCGAACAGATTTTGGGTGGAGTAAGTCTTCTCGTCTTCAGTCTTCACCTCTTCCCCTCTGTCTCTACTCTCTCATGCTCTCTCTTTCTCTCTCTCCTCTATTATTTTAAAAGAGCAGAAGAGATGAATGGAAACCTTAACTGAAGGAGAGGAGAAGCAGGGACTGGATTGACTTTGGCTAGCAGAACTCATAAAGCTAGGATGTGCCAAAGGTCAATAGAACTTTAAGTAATGTTAATGTCAAACAGTGGATAAAGTTGTTTTAATGATTCATGATTAGGAAACATGCTTGTCTAGTCATGCCAGAGCTGTCTGTCTAGTACATGTATGGTATTCAGACATGCACAGGTGCAAGAGGGCTTGAACACACGCATACATAACAATGACAGATGGCATAATCAATTGAATTGTCCACAAATCTTGTCTTGGTGTCAGTTAGATGACAATATATCAATCTGTTATGACCCCATTAGGAAGGCCTATTCAGCTTTACATATAAAGTTTTCCAATAAATTGGGCTTATTACAACATTGTATATACAGCAGAAATTATACCAAAATAAATTCCTCAAATAGGACAGTAACATCCGATCATGGGTGTTCATTTAAATAGACTTAATAAATGTACTATCAATCCACATTATTGTGAAATGACACTTGTGGAAATGTCTAAATCCTTGTAGGCACATTTAGGACGAACATTGAGATATGAAATAGTTTTCAGGAAATAATAATTAACTTCACCACAAATTAAAACCTCTTGCGACGAGCAAACTCGTATCCGGGAGCGTAATCATAGTCTCAAACGCATTAGCATAACGCAACGGACATAAATACCCCTATAAACTTTTCCTATTCATGAAAATCGCAAATGAAATAAATATATTCAAACACAAGCTTAGCCTTTTGTTAACAACACTGTCATCTCAGATTTTCAAAATATGCGTTACAGCCAACGCTAGACAAGCATTTGTGTAAGTTTATCATGGCATAATACTATGCTAGGCTCTGCTGGCAGCAGGCAACATTTTCACGAAAATAAGAAAAGCAACCAAATTAAATCATTTACCTTTGAAGAACTTTGGATGCTTTCACTCAGGAGACTCCCAGTTAGATAGCAACTGTTCCTTTTTTCCAAAAATATTATTTTTGTAGGCGAAATAGCTCCCGTTTCTTCATCATGCTTGGCTGAGAAATCGACCGGAAAATGCTACAACTATAATGCCAAACTTTTTTTCAAACTTTGCTCCATAATATCGACAGAAACACGGCAAACGTTGTTTAGGATCCATCCTCAAGGTGTTTTTAACATATATATTCGATAGTATATCCGTCAAGGCAATTGGTTTCTCATAAGAAGCGATTGGAAAAATGGCTACCTCAGTATTTTATGCAAGATTTTCTGCGGGAGACACCATGTGACCACATGCTATATATGGTCCCTTACGGCCATTCTTCAATGGAAATGCCTAAAAAGACGTCACAATGCTGTAGACACCGTGGGGAATACGTGGAAAACATAAGCTCATTCGTAGCTCATTCACAGCCATATAAGGAGTCATTGGCATGAGGCGGTTTCAAAATATGCGGCACTTCCTGGTTGGATATTTATCTGGGTTTCTCCTGTAACATCAGTTCTGTGGCACTCACAGACAATATCTTTGCAGTTTTGGAAACGTCAGAGTGTTTTCTTTCCAAAGCTGTCAATTATATGCATAGTCGAGCATCTTTTCGTGACAAAATATCTTGTATAAAACGGGAACGTTTTTCATCCCAAAATTTTAATAGCGCCCCCTAATGCATAACAGCTCGAGGTGCTATGGAGAGCTGATGGAGAGGAAGGCTTTGGGATTGGACCTGAATCGTGTACACAGAGCTAGAATGTGTATAGTATATACTGTATATGTGTATTTACCAGTCAAAGTTTGGACACCTAGTCATTCAAGGGATTTTCTTTATTTTTAATATTTTCTGCATTGTAAAATTATAGTGAAGACATCAAAGCTATGAAATAACACATATGGAATCAGGTAGTAAGCAAAAAAGTGTTAAACAAATCAAAATATATTTGAGATTCTTCAAAGTCTTGAAGGAGTTCCCACATATGCTGAGCACTTGTTGGCTGCTTTTCCTTCACTCTGCAATCCAACTCATCCCAAACCATCTCAATTGGGTTAAGGTCGGGTAATTGTGGGAACTGCAATCTGAGGCTGGTAACTCTAATGAACTTATCCTCTGCAGCAGAGGTAACTTCCTTTCCTGTGTCGGTCCTCATGAGAGCCAGTTTCATCATAGCGCTTGATGGTTTTTGTGACTGCACTTGAAGAAACTTTCAAAATTCTAGAAATGTTCCGCATTGACTGACCGTGTCTTAAAGTAATGATGGACTTTAGTTTCTCTTTGCTTATTTGAGCTGTTCTTGCCATAATATGGATTTGGTCTTTTACCAAATAGGGCTATCTTCTGAATACCATCCCTACCTTGTCACAACACATCTGATTGGCTCAAACGCATAAAGACGGAAAGAAATTCCACAGATGAACTTTTTAAGAAGCTCGTTGAGAGAATGCCAAGAGTGGGCAAAGCGGTCATCGGCTACTTTGAAGAATCTCAAATCTCAAATATATTTAGATTTTTTTTCTTCTTTTGGTTACTACATGATTCCATATGGGTTGTTTCAAGGTTTTGATGTCTTCACTACTTTTCCACATTGTCAAATAAAGGAAAACCCTTGAATGAGTAGGTGTATCCAAACCTTTGACTGGTACTGTATGTCTTTTTTATTTTACACATACAGTATAATTATTACTTCCAAATAGGACAATCAACAATTACAGAAATAACCAATGACCAAGTGACTTACTTCCAGTGGAGAGCAATTGAACGTCAAGCTTGTAACAGACAAGAGGTCAACCATTTTACTTTCTCTCCTGTGTAAAGAGATATTCTCTGGGTAAAGATTTAAGATGCAACGTTTAGGGATTAGTGGTATTTGGGAAGAGGTCATCTCAAAGATAGTGCAGTACTGAGCTCCAAAACGTGAGATCATGTGACCGATCATGTGACACTTAGATTGCACACAGGTGGACTTTATTTAACTAATTATCTAACTTCAGAAGGTAATTGGTTGCACCAGATCTTATTTAGGGGCTTCATAGCAAAGGGGGTGAATACATATACACGCACCACTTTTCTGTTTTTTTTATATATATTTTTTTTAACAAGTTATTTTTTAAATTTCACTTCACCAATTTGGACTATTTTGTGTTTGTCCATTATCATCCAAATAAAAATCAATTTAAATTACAGGTTGTAATGGAACAAAATAGGAAAAAATGCCAAGGGGGGTGAATACTTTTGCAAGGCACTGTAAGTTCATCACTTTAACAATGCCTTTTCTTGCCCATTCTTTAAACCCCAAGTCATTTTTTTACCAGGTGAGGAATTGCCATTTCTCCAAATTGGTGTGACACTGGATAATTCAGGGAGTTCTCCCAGATGTTGTTGTACTTCGTGCCATATACATAGTTAGGGTGTTTTTAACAAAGGGATTAGTAGGATTCTTCTTTGTGGTCATCATTTTAGTCTGCAGCCAGGGTAAGTATGGTTTCTTGGAGAGCCAAAACATTGCAGCCCTAAGTTGTGCAATCCAATACCACTGTAAGTTTGGAAGTTGCAACCCCGCTCTGTCATAGGGCAAATAAAGAAGAAAAAGTCTAAGACTTTTATTTAGCTCCAAATAACATTTGAGAGTATATTTCTGATCTTTTGGGAAAGAATGATATGGTGGAACAAGAGGAATTGATTGAAATAGATATGGAAATGTGTGCAGAACATTCATCTTAAATGATATTCATTCTTGATATAGGCAATTATGAAGAATGGCGCCGTTTTATGGGCCTCAAACCAATTGTACTACTTTGTGTGTTTTCCCTTTGTTTGTAACTTATTTTGTACATAATGTTGATGCTACCGTGTCTTTACAACTGAAAATATTTTTTGTAGCCGTCTATTTACCACCACAAACCGACGCTGGCACAAAGACCGCACACAACAAGCTGTATAAGGCCATAAGTAAACAAGACCAGGCTCATCCAGAAGTGGCGCTTCTAGTGGCCGGGCACTTTAATGCAGGGAAACATAAATACGTTTTATCTCATTTCTACCAGCATGTCACATGTGCAACCAGAGGAAAATAACCTAGACCACCTTCACTTCACACACAGAGATACTTAAAAAGCTCTCCCTCACCCTCCGTTTGGCAAATTTGAACATAAGTATATCCTCCTGATTCCTGCTTACAAGCCAAATCTAAAGCAGGAAGTACCAGTGACTCGCTCAATACGGAAGTGGTCAGATGACGCGGATGCTACGCTACAGGAATGTTTTGCTAGCACAGACTGGAATATGTTCTGGGATTGATCCAATGGCGCTTTCTCAATCTCACTCCACACTGCCCTTTCCTACCTGGACAAAAGGAATGTGAGAATGCTGTTGATTGAATACAGCTCATCGCTAAGCTAAGGAACCTGGGACTAAACACCTCTCTCTGCAACTGGATCCTGGACTTCCTGACGGGCCGCCCCCAGGTGGTAAGGGTAGGTAACAACACATCTGCCACGCTGATCCTCAACACGGGATCCCCTCGGGTGCGTGCTTAGTACCCTCCTGTACTCCCTCACCCATGACTGCGTGGCCAAGCACGACTCCAACACCATCATTAAGTTTTTCTGACTACACAGCTGTGGTTGGCCTGATCAGCGAGAGGGAAGAGGTCAGAGACCTGGTAGTGTGGTGCCAGGACAACAACCTCTCCCTCAACATGGACAAGACAAAGGAGATGATCGTGGACTACAGGAAAAGGAGGGCTGAACACATCCCCTTTCACATCGACGGGGCTGTAGTGGAGCGAGTCGAGAGTTTAAAATTCCTTGTCCACATCACCAACAAACTATCATGGTCCAAACACACCAAGAAAGTTGTGAATGCCTTTTCCCCCTCAGGAAACTGAAAAGATTTGGGAAACGTGTTGTTGTAGGCTATTGAAAACACATCCAAGGCCTAGAGTCAAACAAACATACTATTACGTTCTTTACAATACCAAGCATGGAATCATGATAGCCTACAACAACACGTTTCCTAACTGTTTCTAAACATTACAGACATGCAAACCCCTATAGGCCTAAATAAACCCCATCACTTTTCCTCTTCTGTCACAACACTAGGCTATACATAACTGATGTTGTGTGTGTGTTGGGGTGTCACTCAGTGTGAGTGTGTGGATAGAGACCAGTGTCTGCATAGAGTCAGTGCAAGAGAGTTAATTCAAAAATGATCAATGCAGGTAGTCCGGGTAGCCATTTGATTAGCTATTTAGCAGCTTTGTTAAACAGTCTTATGGCTTGGAGGTAGAAGCTGTTCAGGGTCCTGTTGGTTCCAGACTTGGTGCACTGGTACCATTTGGCATGCGGTAGCAGAAAGAACAGTCTATGGCTTGGTGGCTGGAGTATGAACATTTTTGGGCCTTTCTCTGACACCGCCTGGTATGGAGGTCCTGGATGGCATGGAGCTCAGCTCCAGTGATGTACTGGGCCGTACTCACCACCCTCTGTAGTGCCTTGCAGTCGGGTGCCTTGCGGTTGCGGTACCATGTAGTGAGACAGGCAGTCAAGATGCTCTCAATAGTGCAGCTGTAGAACTTTTTATGAATCTGAGGGCCCATGCCAGATATTTTTTAGCCTCCTGAGGGGGAAGAGGGGCTGTTGTGTCCTCTTCACAACTGTGTAGGTGTGTGGACCATGTTAATTCCTTAATGATGTGGACACTGAGGAACTTTAAGCTCTTAACCAGCTGTGGGCATGCTCGCCCCTCTGTTTCCTGTAGTCCACGATCAGCGCCATTGTCTTGTTGAAGTTGAGGGAGAGGTTGTTGTCCTGGCCCCACACTGCCAGGTCCCTGACCTCTTCCCTATAGGCTGCCTCATCATCGTCTGTGATCAGTCCTACCACCATCGTGTGACAGCAAACTTGATGATGCATTAACCATGAAACTGTGTGATGAAATTACCAACTATTGCTCCATGCGTCAGATTCAAACTGTTATGGCTTAATTTGCCTACAAGCCATTTTCTAATATTATCAACTGTTACTAATGATCCTCAGCAGCAACCACATGGTCGTGACTGCGTTTATGGATGAAGCAAATGAAGGTGAACGAAACAATGATAATGATAATGTTTCCTATTACAACTGAAGAGGACTAAGAGTAAATTTGCAGTTGAATGTGTTATTAGGCCTACCAACAGTCGATACTGATAGTGACTAATATTTAACATGATAGAAATAGGAAACAGAGAAAGTCGAGTTAGCCTATAATTAAGATAATCGAGTGTGCCTATCCCTGCAAGAACTTCTTAGGGCTAGGCATCCCGCCAGTGGGACACCTGTCGACCAACTTCTGGTGAAACTGGAGGGCACGCAATTCAAATGAATAATCATAAAAATTGTTTGAGGACGGCGCCCCATATATATATATATTTTTTTTACCAGCACAGGCTTCATAAAATCAGAAATAGTGATTAAATATTCACTTACTTTTTGAAAATGTCTCTGATTTGCAACTCAAATGGTCCCAGCTACAACATGCATGGTCATTTTGTTAGATAAATCCTTCTTTACATCCCAAAAAGTCAGTTGGCGCCATCGATTTGAGTAATCCACTCATGAAAATAGTCAAAACAACTTTTTTGTTTTTCTACAGCTAAACTTGATTTTGTCAGTAAATACACAACAACAAAAACAGAAGAACACAGAAGTTCTGATTCCAATTATTTTCACAGCTTTTCAATACCGGAAAATTAGGAAGTGGAATTTGATTTACTCTTTGAATTGACGGGAACTTAAATGTAATCGATTCCAACATGGTTTGCACACATGGGACACAACCATACTCTGGATTTGAACTCACAACCTCTTAGATTCCAGCAACCTTATATCCTGCTTTGCCATCAGGTCTGTGGCAATGAGAAAGATCCGCCACAGATTTATTGGCAAGAATACAGTTCTCCACTTTGCTAAAAGTTGCCCGGAATCAAGTCAATAATTGAGCGATTTATCTGACAACACCAACAAAAAAAGTAGCAGTGCTCAGGAACACTTGACATGAATACCTAGATTCAACATTTGTACATTTTGGCCATGTTCTGTTATAATCTCCACCCGGCACAGCCAGAAAAGGACTGGCCTAGCATAGCTGGTGTACTGGCAGTGTCGAAGGTGTAACTGTCTTATGGTACAGTGTTGTTCCCTGGTGTACAAAAAGGTCAAAGATACACATAAGGTACCTTTAGAGGTTCACATAGGAACTCACATGGCACTGGTTGGTACCTTTTTAGGATACATGTGCAAATAATCTACTACAATGGTACATTTTTCTACTCCATACATTCAGTTTAATGCTACATTAGTAACCATATGGGAGGTGAGAATTTACCAGTTGTGAAGTCGTAAAATACCAGTTGGATGCATTCACATGCTTTGAACTCGTTGAGAAACGCTGATTGGCTAATGGCCCGCAAGCTGCGTAAATCATAATCTAAAAGTACAGATATCATGCTTGTAAACAAATTATTCTGTTCAAAAATCATATTAATAGATTGATTTTTAGGGAACAATGTTTTATTGTTGCATTTAACTGCTGAAAATGCTGTTATAAAAGTAATTTCCTTAGTTGGTGATGTCAAAGGTCAGCATGTGGGAGCTCAGGATGGTAGACGAGTTTCCCACTAGTAACTTACCAGTTGTAGGTCCTTTCAAGTGGATTTTTCTCAGTCATATGTGTAAATTCCCACTTCCCTCTTGGTTATTGAACTGAATTCAAGTGCTAGGCTCAAGTAGGAAACTCAGAAATGTCTGACTTGCTAACATATGGAATTGTTTTAAGATGGTCATAGCATGGATAATTTAGCTATTTGATTTAGAGTTATAGGACCCCTTTAGGTATCCCCCAAAAATATAAAACAATTAGTTGATAAAATATTGAATTTGGCCTTTACTATAGCCCATAGAAACGTATTGAATAACACATTCATAAATGGCAAAAAGACAGTCAAAAAATTAATCATATGATTTTGAAGTGTCTGTCATATGTCTAGGAGATATAAGAACTTTTTTTTGAGAAGTGCATAACAAGGGAATAACGTTGCATTTGCACACACTTAACTTGGTTTGGAATCGGGCCTATGCGAATTGGGATGGGTAGAGGTTGTCTGGGATGATGCTGTTGAAGTGAGCCATGACCAGCCTTTCAAAGCCTTTCATGGCTATAGATGTGAGTACTACAGGACGATAGTCATGTTTTTAATTTTTTTTTATTTTACCTTTATTTAACCAGGCAAGTCAGTTAAAAACAAATTCTTATTTTCAATGATGGCCTAGGAACAGTGGGTTAACTGCCTGTTCAGGGGCAGAACGACAGATTTGTACCTTGTCAGCTCGGGGATTTGAACTTGCAACCTTCCGGTTACTGGCCCAACGCTCTAACCACTAGGATACCCTGCGTAGGCAGGTTACCTTGAGGTTCTTGGGCATGGGGACTATGCTTGAAACGTTGGTGCGGCTGTGTTGGATGTGCGCTGTGTTAAGAAGCAGTGCGGCTTGGTTGGGTTGTGTATCAGAGGACGCATGACTTTCAACCTTCGTCTCTCCCGAGCGAGTACGGGAGTTGTAGCGATGAGACAAGATAGTAGCTACTAGCAATTGGATACCACGAAATTGGGGAGAAAAAGGGCAAAAAAAAAAGATATGACAACTCAGCCAAATGTAAATCAAAACTAGATCAAATCAAATTGTATTTGTCACATGCCCTGAATACAACAGGTGTAGACTTCACAGTGAAATGCTAACTTACAAGACCTAAACCGACAATGCAGTTCAAGAAATAGAGTTCAGAAAATATTTACTAAATAAACTAAGGTAAAAATTAAAAGTAACACCATTAATTAAATAACAAAATAATAACGCGACTATATACAGGGGGTACCGGTACCAAGTCAATGTACAGGTTAGTCAAGGTAATTTGTACATGTAGGTTGGGGTAAAGTGACTATGCATAGATAATAAACTGAATCAGTGCCCAGTGGGTAGTTTCCTCTGGAGGCGAGGCTTTATTTACTGTAAAGCTTGTTAGCCTGTAATTTCCCTCAGGTTGCCTAGAGACCACCTGACACCATCTTGCCCGTCAATCCTTCTTGTGTTGACAAATAATATTTAATAGCTAGGCCAAGGTGTCAAGTTGTTGTATTCCCACTGCATTGCCTGTGAAGAGGGATTTTGTTATATGATAATGGATGCAATATAGTTTTTTTTTCTCTAATTTATCAAAAATACTGTAATGTATAGGCTGCTTCTAAAACAATAGTACAAGACACCAGAAATAAACTAAACCAGAAAACCCATGTGGGATTTCAGCTAGAAAGAAAGCAGAGGAGCCATGTGGAACTTTATAGGAGGTGGGCTGGAGAGACTCACCTGGTGTGAACAGCAGCAACAGCTGCAGAGGACAGAATGACTCTACTCTTCGTCCCCCACTCTAGCATCCCAAGGTCAGATTGTGTGTGTGTGTGTGTGTGTGTGTGTGTGTGTGTGTGTGTGTGTGTGTGTGTGTGTGTGTGTGTGTGTGTGTGTGTGTGTGTGTGTGTGTGTGTGTGTGTGTGTGTGTGTGCATGTGTTCGTGAGTGTAAGTCCATCTGTGTGTGTGTGTTGGTTTGCTCTTTCCAGTTCGCTGCTGCAGAGGGAGGTAGATGCTATAAATACTAGCTATATTTATCTCCCGGCTGTATGACCATGAGCTCTATTCAATCAGATCTGCTTTAGCCGACATCTGCATAGCGGCGTTGGAACTGCATTAGAGTTGTCAAATCCACAAGTGAACACTGCCATTGGTTGCATTAACAGAAATCCCATGCAGCCTTGTTGACAAGTTAAACACTGGAATGTGAGATGTAATCTACACCTCCATTGGGATGATAGAAACCCCTTATTATTTTGTTAAATAATTTAAACATTTGAGCATAATTATTTCTATATAGCCTACAATTTCTCGCTTTGAATATTAACTCGAGTGGGGCGGGTATGACTTCCTGACAATGATGCAAGAACAACTGTTCACCGATGTCACGGCTCCAACACAGTTCCACCGCTGATACCGCCGAAACATCCGCTAATCGAGGTGTCTGCTATTGCTGGCTAGTGTTTGATCTGATTGAATCAAGGCCCAAGCCTCTGCTCCAGAGATACAAATCAGAGAGACACACACAGGGGCCCTGATCAACGACTGAATATGAAATATCTAAGAGGCTATTTATAGAAACAGGGAGTTTTCCCTAGCCACCGTGCTTCTACATCTGCATCGCTTGCTCTTTTTTGTCGGCAGGGTTTCTGCATAAGCACTTTCTGACATCTGCTGACGTAAAAGGGGATTTATAAATACTTTTGGTTAAATTGGATTGAGGGAGAGTCCTCAAGTGAGCTTTACTATCCCTATGAGAATGTGTCTTGTGTCTTTGAAAGGGTACTTGAACTTTCCAAAACACTTTTTGTATCTGCTGTAAGTTTTTAAGTAAACTCTGAATATGGTGGGATTTCCATTCCCCGAGAACTAGTGCTGCAAATCATTTGGTGCAATAGTATAAATGTGAGCTTGAGCCTGTGTGTGTGTCTGTCTGTTCCCTATATTGCTGGTCAGCACTCTCTTTATCTTCCAACGGTCTGCGTTACTGTCCAAAACCCACCACAAGGCACATTCTCACATGGGGCTCATTGTACGGCTCACAATTTAATTAAATTCAAATCTGTATCTCGAGGGTGCTATCTATCTATCGCTGGTCTCTCTCTCTCTCCCTTAATCTCTCTCCCTCTCTTTCTCTCTCTCTCACCCCGTATATGTTTATCTGCGTGTGTGTGCTTGTGTGTGTCTCTAGGGTCTCAGATCTTCAACCCCACATCAACTATAAGAAAACAACTATAGGCAGGGCAACACCTCCTACTGGAGAGTTAATCCATCTACAGCTATCTGTTTGGTCTCCCATCCAGTGTTTTGATGAATGGCAGCCCTGCTTAGCTTTGATATTTGTCAATGACAACTACCTACAGTGCCTTGCGAAAGTATTCGGCCCGCTTGAACTTTGCGACCTTTTGCCACATTTCAGGCTTCAAACATAAAGATATAAAAACTGTATTTTTTTGCGAAGAATCAACAACAAGTGGGACACAATCATGAAGTGGAACGACATTTATTGGATATTTCAAACTTTTTTAACAAATCAAAAACTGAAAAATTGGGCGTGCAAAATTATTCAGCCCCCTTAAGTTAATACTTTGTAGCGCCACCTTTTGCTGCGATTACAGCTGTAAGTCGCTTGGGGTATGTCTCTATCAGTTTTGCACATCGAGAGACTGAAATTTTTTCCCATTCCTCTTTGCAAAACAGCTCGAGCTCAGTGAGGTTGGATGGAGAGCATTTGTGAACAGCAGTTTTCAGTTCTTTCCACAGATTCTCGATTGGATTCAGGTCTGGACATTCTAACACCTGGATATGTTTATTTTTGAACCATTCCATTGTAGATTTTGCTTTATGTTTTGGATCATTGTCTTGTTGGAAGACAAATCTCCGTCCCAGTCTCAGGTCTTTTGCAGACTCCATCAGGTTTTCTTCCAGAATGGTCCTGTATTTGGCTCCATCCATCTTCCCATCAATTTTAACCATCTTCCCTGTCCCTGCTGAAGAAAAGCAGGCCCAAACCATGATGCTGCCACCACCATGTTTGACAGTGGGGATGGTGTGTTCAGCTGTGTTGCTTTTACGCCAAACATAACGTTTTGCATTGTTGCCAAAAAGTTAAATTTTGGTTTCATCTGACCAGAGCACCTTCTTCCACATGTTTGGTGTGTCTCCCAGGTGGCTTGTGGCAAACTTTAAACAACACTTTTATGGATATCTTTAAGAAATGGCTTTCTTCTTGCCACTCTTCCATAAAGGCCAGATTTGTGCAATATACGACTGATTGTTGTCCTATGGACAGAGTCTCCCACCTCAGCTGTAGATCTCTGCAGTTCATCCAGAGTGATCATGGGCCTCTTGGCTGCATCTCTGCAGTCTTCTCCTTGTATGAGCTGAAAGTTTAGAGGGACGGCCAGGTCTTGGTAGATTTGCAATGGTCTGATACTCCTTCCATTTCAATATTATCGCTTGCACAGTGCTCCTTGGGATGTTTAAAGCTTGGGAAATATTTTTGTATCCAAATCCGGCTTTAAACTTGTTCACAACAGTATCTCGGACCTGCCTGGTGTGTTCCTTGTTCTTCATGATGCTCTCTGCGCTTTTAACGGACCTCTGAGACTATCACAGTGCAGGTGCATTTATACGGAGACTTGATTACACACAGGTGGATTGTATTTATCATCATTAGTCATTTAGGTCAACATTGGATCATTCAGAGATCCTCACTGAACTTCTGGAGAGAGTTTGCTGCACTGAAAGTAAAGGGGCTGAATAATTTTGCACGCCCAATTTTTCAGTTTTTGATTTGTTAAAAAAGTTTGAAATATCCAATAAATGTCGTTCCACTTCATGATTGTGTCCCACTTGTTGTTGATTCTTCACAAAAAAATACAGTTTTATATCTTTATGTTTGAAGCCTGAAATGTGGCAAAGGGTCTCAAATTTCAAGGGGGCCGAATACTTTCGCAAGGCACTGTATGTGCTATCGTGAGAATAATTATTGAGAGATCTCTTAATGACTAAATAGATTCACTGTTGCTATCAAAGTCATTCCAAAGGGTAGGTTAACAGATCAAATGAAATGTGACCATACTTTCTAAGTCATATCATCAATGATGCCATTTAGGACTATATAGCATTTGTGAAGTCATCAACAGCTATTGTTTTAAATTCATGAAGGCCTGAACAGCAGAGGTAACTCTGGGTCTTCCCTTCCTGTGGCGGTCCTCATGAGAGACAGATTCATCATAGCGCTTCATGCTTTTTCAAATCAAAGTGTATTTGTCACGTGCGTCAAATTCAACAGTGAAATGCTTACTTACAGGCCCTAACCAACAGCTACATTTTTAAGTAAAAAATAGGTATTAAGTGAACAATAGATAAGTGAGGAAATAAAAACCAACAGTAAAAAGACAGTGAATAATAACAGTTGTAAGCGAGGCTACATACAGGCACCGGTTAGTCGGGCTAATTGAGGTAGCATGTACATGTAGGTATGGTTAAAGTGACTATGCATAGATGATAAACAGAGAGTAGCAGGAGCGTAAAAGAGGGGTTGGTGGGCGGCGGGACACAATGCAGATAGCCCGGTTAGCCAATGTGCGGGGGCACCGGTTAGTCAGGCTAATTGAGGCATTATGTACATGAATGTATAGTTAAAGTGACTATGCATATATGGTACACGAAGAGTAGCAACAGCGTAAAGAGGGGTTGGGAGGACGACAACGACGACACACACAATGCAAAATATTCCGGGTAGCCATTTGATTTACCTGTTCAGGAGTCTTATGGCTTGGGGGTAAACGCTGTTGAGAAGCCTTTTGGACCTAGACTTGGCACTCGGGTACCGCTTGCCGTGCGGTAGTTGGGAGAACAGGCTATGACTGGGGTGGGTGGGGTCTTTGACAATTTTTAGGATCTTCTTCTGACACCGCCTGGTGTAGAGGTCCTGGATGGCTGGGCCATACATACTACCCTCTGTAGTGCCTTGCGGCCTGAGGCCGAGCAGTTGCCGTACCAGGCAGTGATGAGCCAGTCAGGATGCTCTCGATGTTGCAGCTGTAGAAGCTTTTGAGGTTCTAAGGACCCATGCCAAATCTTTTTAGTTTCCTGAGGAGGAATAGGCTTTGTCGTGCCCTCTTCACGACTGCCTTGGTGTGTTTGGACCAGTATAGCTTGTTGGTGAAGTGGACACCAAGGAACTTGAAGCTCTCAACCTGCTCCACTACAGCCCTGTCGATGAGAATGGGGGCGTGCTCGGTCCTCCTTTTCCTGTAGTCCACAATCATCTCCTTAGTCTTGGTTACATTGAGGGATAGGTTGTTATTCTGGAAAAACCAGGACAGGTCACTGACCTCCTCCCTATAGGCTGTCTCATCGTTATCGGTGATCAGGCCTACCACTACTGTGTCGTCTGCAAACTTAATTATGGTTTTGGAGTCGTACCTGGCCACGCAGTCATGGGTGAACAGGGAGTACAGGAGGGGACTGAGCACACACCCCTGAGGGGCTCCCGCGTTGAGGATCAACGTGACAGATGTGTTGCTACCTACCCGCACCACCTGGGGGTGGCTCGTCAGGAAGTCCAGGATCCAGTTACAGAGGGAGGTGTTTAGTCCCAGGATCCTTTGCTGAGTGATGAGTTTTGAGGGTACTATGGGGTTGAACGCTGAGCTGTAGTCAATGAATAGCATTCTCACATAGGTGTTCCTTTTGTCCAGGTGGGAAAGGGCAGTGTGGAGTGCAATAGAGATTACATCATCTGTGGATCTGTTTGGGTGGTATGCAAATTGGAGTGGGTCTAGGGTTTCTGGAATAATTGTGTTGATGTGAGCCATTACCAGCCATTCAAAGCACTTCATGGCTACGAGTGCTACGGGTCTGTAGTCATATAGGCAGGTTGCCTTCGTGTTCTTGGGCACAGGGACTATGGTGGTCTGCTTGAAACATGTTGGTATTACAGACTCAATCAGGGACATGTTGAAAATCTCAGTGAAGACACCTGCCAGTTGGTCAGCACATGCCCTGAGCATACGTCCTGGTAATCCATCTGGCCCCGCGGCCTTTTGAATGTTGACCTGTTTAAAGGTCTTACTCACGTTGGCTACGGAGAGCATGATCACACAGTCGTCCGGAACAGCTGATGCTCTCATGTATGCCTCAGTGTTACTTGCCTCGAAGCAGGCATAGGAGGAATTTAGCTCGTCTGGTAGGCTCGTGTCACATAATATCACAATTGGTTAGACGCCCGTAAAACTGCTGCCATTTCTTCGGGCGCCATATATTTGCGACTGCACTTGAAGGCGAGTTCTGATGGGCTGTCATTTCTCTTTGCTTATTTGTGCTGTTCTTGCCATAATATGGACTTGGTCTTTTACCAAATAGGGCTATCTTCTGTATACCTCCCCTTCCTTGTTACAATACAACTGATTGGCTCAAGCGCATTAAGAAGGAAAGAAATTCCACAAATTAACTTTTAACAAGGCACACCTGTTAATTGAAATGCATTCCAGGTGACTACCTCATGAAGCTGGTTGAGAGAATGCCAAGGGTGTACAAAGCTGTCATCAAGGCAAATAAAATATATTTTGATTTGTTTAACACTTTCTTTGATTCCATATGTGTTATTTCATCATTTTGATGTCTTCACTATTATTCTACAATGTAGAAAATAGTAAAAATAAAGAATAATATTTTTGACTGGTACTGTATATATCATTTATTTTTACTAGGGGGTGCTACAGCACCCTCAGCACCCCTACTTCCCGTATCTATGACTGGGGAGATCATTCTCTACAGAGTGTTAGGGAATAGGTTAGGTTAATTTAGATCGTCCCTACCCTAACCCATAATCCTAACCTTAACCATTATCTTAACCATTTTCAATGTTAACTTCCACAGGGTAGGGACATCCCAAAGGTCCTGGTTAACATGGGCCCTTCTCACAGATCTTAAATCAAGTTACAGACCAGGTAACTAGGCCTAAGACCCCTAGACATAATGAGTGCAGCAAAACCAGTAGGCTAGTTAACAAGAGCCACTGACTGTCAACACACACATACAGTACACTTCCATGGACACACATACACTCTCTCTCACAGGAGATGGATGATCAGTTATACCTGGTCTATTAAGTTACTATTTAAGCAGGAGTAGTGCCCTTGATTGATCAACATGAACATGACCACTACCGTACTGGACACCCCAGCAGCACCCACAGGGCGGGGGGCCCAGGAGCCTGTCATCAATGTCAATTTGTTTTGTTATGTAATAAGTCACTCTTCACAGTAAACCTCCAAAAAGTCATTCATAAATATTTTACTTTCCATGTGTACTAGGAAGCTAAGTGTTTGTTTCTTGTGCTTCAAGAATGTGACTGAAAATGTGCCTCAGGCCTTGAAAACGAAAACATTAAACTGATTGAAAGTAAGGGGATATCTGTGAACAAATGTCATGGTTAAGGTTATGACAACAGAGCATATCAGACCAATAGCCTACTGCTTCTTGGGTAGTTAGAAAATGATCTCTCTGCAGAAGCGACATCTACAGGGGTGGTAAAAAACTGTGTGATTTGTCGCAATGCCGTAGCAATGTCAGGGAAACTAGGCAGAGGGGAGTGGAGCTTCAAATACAGCAGTTCTGTAACATATTTAATTGAGCCTCTCATTCTCATTATTTGCCGGCCTCAACATGTTACAGAAAAATACTAACTGTATAGGAAGATCTAGGAACAGGTTGTCTGGATTCTGGACAGGCAACATATTGGCAGATGCAGTTATCATCTTTGGGGACAACAACAGTTTTTCAGGGCTTGAACAACAAAAAAAGCTGTTTGCAATTTTGTTCATACTAGTGAACTGGCGATTGAGTTGCATGGTTACAATATGAACAGTCCCCGATTTCTGGTATATCTTGGCATGCGTCATTCAAGACTATGTTAAAATTGTATGCAGCGCATTGCACTTACAACGCACAATGCCTCGGGTAAAGACTGTCTGGATTGGCAATACTCAGCATAGAAAACAGTCGGGGCCACAATCTGGCATTTGCACACAAAAATGCAAGGCGACAGAGTCGCATACTGTAGCTGCTATAGGCCTCCACGTAGAAAGAAATGGAGAGACAAGCACAGATACAGAAAACACTTTTCTCTCAGAGAAAGAAAGAGAAAAAGAGACACACAGAGAGAGAATAAGCAATGAGGACTTCAGGAGACAAGGGGAGTCTCTCAAGGTGGATTTAATTGTATTTAATTTTCCTTCAATTGCAGTCCATTTGTGTAGGCTATTAGCCAGACAAAACACAGAGTTCAACATATTCAAGCATCTAAATAGCCCCACAGTGTATAGCTATAGATAGTAGGCTACACTGCATGCTTAAACAATCCCTAGCAAGCTAGTGTTTTGAGGGTGGACTGACTGTATAATTTGGCATTGATAGACTGGTTTTCCATACAACAACTTTCTATCCACGCTGGGAGAGAGCGCGAGGACGGCTCATGTTATGCAGGTTCAGGTAAGGTATACAGGACCATTGTAAAAAAAAAAATCTATTGGTAGCTGATTAGTATGCCATTGCATCAAAAATGTATTTTATAATCTGAAATGTTTGAATTTCCAACTTTAATTACTGAACAAGTAACAAGTAATTACTGAACATTATTGCCACCAGTCAGCATTCTAAATGGCAGCATTATGACACTGTTTATAACTTTGTGAAATGTTTGGCTTAGCAAAAGCTATATGCCCTGGCACCACAGAACGCCTATCCTTGATTCGATAGGAAGCCGCATAGACACGTTACAATTTCAGCAACATGGACAGCAGTCACTAGTCTATAGGAGAGAACAGTATGCATACTGCGTAGTAATGTGGACAAAAATAGCACCTGGCTTCTGAACTAAATGACAGCACTATACATTCTTCTGAATACTAAGAGCACATGTAAGCAATTACAATATGTGGCTTATTCAATTTGCGCCGTGCAAGCCTCAACACAATTAACTGTGTTCCCTATACCAGAGGCATTCTTTAATTCATATCTGTGCATATTCATGTCTCCCTTTTCCAAAAGCCTGTGTATTCATAAACATGAGTCCTGCTGTGTGTACCTGGAAGCACAGAGACATCACACAGTAAAATACATACAAGCTTATTTCTCATTATGGTAATTATACATTCCTTGCACAGTGGACGGGAAATAATGCATTAATTCATTAAGTCGTTATTGTAATAATTTGATCTGTTCAACGATGATTGGAAAAGGTCAGATGGGGATTTTTTAAATTTTTATCGCTTTCTAAAAATCTGACCTTCTGCTGTTTGGGTGGCCATGTCTTTGTGTGGAATGGCACTCTGTCCCCCGGGGCTCTACTGAGGTAATAGGGTGCTATTTCAGATGCATGTAAACCTGGGTTTCCATAACCGTCTCATGTTATTGATTCTTGGTAGGGTATGGTAAGGTTTTGGCTAGGGTTAGGGATGTGGGTATGGCTGTGAGTAGGGTTGAGCCAGTGTGTGGACATTTGGGTTAGGGTTGTGGTTGAGGCTAGGGTTAAGGTTTAACCGGGATGTGGACATGAAGTTAGGGTTGTGGCTAAGGTCAGGGTTGAATTGGGATGTGGAAATGAAGCTACACTGTAAAAAAAAATATGTTGTTGATTAAACATATAATTAATTGTAAGGCAACCAGCTACAATAGGATTGTGTGTTTGCACAACATTTGGGCACATAAATGAACCAACACACATTCTCATGTTGAATTGTATGTTCACTCAACCTAAAATCTACCTTATTTGCATATTTTCCAGTGTGCCTTTCAAGTGAATTGTACTTTCCACCAATGACTGTATTTTATTAGTGACAGACATGGTTGTTGTATTCAATGTCTTTCAGTGTCACGCCCTGACCTTAGAGATACTTTTTATTCTCTATGTTTGGTTAGGTCAGGGTGGGACTCGGGTGGGAAAGTCTATGTTTTCTATTTCTTTGTTTTTGGCCGTGTGTGTGGTTCCCAATATAAGTTGTCATTTTCCTTTTTGGTTTTGTGGGATCTTGTTTGGTGTCTGTACCTGACAGAACTGTGCGCTTTCGTTTTTGTTGTTTTTTGGTGTCATCGATAAAATAACGATGTACGCCTACCACTCTGCGCCTCGGTCTCTCTCTACAAACGAGAGTCGTTACATTCACTCCTGTAGCCTTCACCAAGTGAGTGTCTTAGTGCCTGATTCAGACTTAGGAAATCTATTCATTTTATACACTTTTTTTAATTTAAGCATTTCTCAGTAGTTGGAATCCAGACTTATTGTATGCGTGTGTGTAACTGACTTTGCAGGTGTGGCTCCCTTGCACACACTGAATAAATGTAATTCAGTCGCTGAAAACCCTCCCATTTGCTGGGTTTTCATTCAATATGGTTTTCAATACAATTCACTAAAGCCATTCCTTTAAATACAGTGTACCTTTTAAAGTTGCAATATCTAGCTTTTTGGGCAACCCGACCAAATTCTCATAGAAATGTGAGTTAAAGTGACAAGAAAAAGTATGTGGACCCTTTGGAATTACCTGGATTTCTGCATAAATTGGTCATCAAATTTGATCTTCATCTAAGTCACAACAATAGACAAACACAGTGTGCTTAAACTAATAACATGCAAATTATTGTATTTTTCTTGTCTATATTGAATACATCATTTAAACATTCACAGTGTAGGTTTGAAAATGTATGTGACTAAAAAGCTAATTGGAGTCAGCTAACCTGGAGTCCAATCAATGAGACGATATTGGAGATGTTGGTTAGAGCTGCCTTGCTCTATAAAAAAACACTCACAAAATTTGAGTTTGCTATTCATAAGAAGCATTGCCTGATGTGAACCATGCCTCGAACAAAAGAGCTCTCAGAAGATCTAAGATTAAGAATTGTTGACTTGCATAAAACTGGAAAGGGTTACTAAAGTACCTCTACAAGCCTTGATAAGTCCACGGTAAGACAAATTGTCTATAAATGGAGAAAGTGGAAACTGTTGGAGACTGTCGCTACTCTCCCTAGGAGTGGCCGTCCTGCAAAGATGACTGCAAGAGCACAGCGCTGAATGCTCAATGAGGTTAAGAAGAATCCCAGAGTGTCAGCTAAAGACTTACAGAAATCTCTGGAACATGCTAACATCTCTGTTGACGAGTCCGTACGTAAAACACTAAACAAGAATGGTATTCATGGGAGGACACAACGGAAGAAGCCACTGCTGTCCAAAAAAAACATTACATCACGTCTGAAGTTTGCAAAAGTGCACCTGGATGTTCCACAGTGTTATTGGCTAAATGTTCTGTGGACAGATGAAACTACAGTTGAGTTGTGTGGAAGGAACACACAACACTACGTGTTGAGAGAAAAAAAGGCACAGCACACCAACATCAAAACCTCATCCCAACTGTAAAGTATGGTGGAAGGAGCATCATGGTTTGGGGTTGCTTTACTGCCTCAGGGCCTGGACAGCTTGCTATCATCGATGGAAAAATGAATTCCCAAATTTATCAAGATATTTTGCTGGAGAATGTTAGGCTATCTGTCCGCCAGTTGAAGCTCAACAGAAGTTGGGTGATGCAACAGGACAACGACATTAAACACAGAAGTAAATCAACAACAAAATGGCTTCAACAGAAGAAAATACGCCTTCTGGAGTGTCCCAGTCAGAGTCCTAACCTAAACCCGATTGAGATGCTGTGGCATGACCTCAAGAGAGCAGTTCACACCAGACATCCCAAGAATATTGCTGAACTGAAACAGTTTTGTAAAGAAGAATGGTCCAAAATTCATCCTGACCGTTGTGCAGGTCTGATCCGCAACTACAGGAAACGTTTGGTTGAGGTTATTGCTGCCAAAGGAGGGTCAACAAGTTATTAAATCCAAGGGTTCACATACTTTTCCCACCCTGCACTTTGAATGTTTACACGGTGTGTTCAATAAAGACATGAAAACGTATAATTGTTTGCATGTTGTTAGTTTAAGCAGACTGTGTTTGTCTATTGTTGTGACCTTGATGAAGATCAGATCAAATTTTATGACCAATTTATGCAGAAATCCAGGTATTTCCAAAGGGTTCACATACTTTTTTGCCACTGTATAGAGCTGTCATTCTCATTGAAAGCAAGTCTAAGAAGCGGTAGATCTGTTCTAAGTGTGCTATTTCTATGCCTCACGTTCTCAAGTTTTGTTTTTGTGTCTTTTACTTTGGGTTTTGTACACCAGCTTCAAACAGCTGAAAATACAATATTTTTGGTTATGGAAAATATATTTAACAGTGGTTTAGATGGTACAATGATTCTCTACACTATACTTGCTTGTTTTGTCACATATATATGGAAATTAGGCAAACTATTATAACTTGAGCAACAAGGAAATTATTTCTGCATAGTGCATCTTTATTTAGACAAATTTACTAGGAATAGGGATCATTGGAAGAAAGCAATCTGATTCATCCTGAAAGTTTTTCAATCCATTAAATATTGTTAGGTGAAAGAAGTTTTGGCTTTCATCACCTTAAAGCGATCAAAGTCGGACATCTGGGCCCTCTTTTAGGGGTTGAACAATAGTCCTATAAATCTACCCTAATCCTCACTATTCACAACGGTCCAGTCATGGTGAACTGTGCGCCAGGCTCCAGGTTTCAACTGCTATGTATGAGTCAAATAGGCAACATGTCCAAAATGATTGCGCAACTTGTAATGTGCTAGCCTAATATGATCCACTATCGGCGAGCGACCCTCCGGAACAACCACACGGATGCGATGCAAAATGTACGTTACAAACTGAAGGGAACTAATAGTCACTGCAATAAGGTGACAGCTATTATGTATGTGGGTTTTACCAGTATTTAATAAGATTGACATTAGACCGGTGGAAATCTGTCCTTGGTCTGATGAGTCCAAATTTGAGATTTTTAGTTCCAACCGCCGTGTCTTTGTGAGACGCAGAGTAGGTAAACGGATGATCTCCGCATGTGTGGTTCCCAACGTGAAGCATGTAAGAGGCGGTGTGATGGTGTGAGGGTGCTTTGCTGGTGAAACTGTCTGTGATTTATTTAGAATTCAACACTTAACCAGCATGGTTAATTGCAGCAATATGCCATCCCATCTGGTTTGCGCTTAGTGGCACTATAATTTGCTTTTATACAGGACAATGACTCAACACACATCCAGGCCGTGTAAGAGCTATTTGACCTAGAAGGAGAGTGATGGAGTGCTGCATCAGATGACCTGGCCTCCACAATCACCCGACCTCAACCCAATTGAGATGGTTTGGGATGAGTTGGACTGCAGAGTGAAGGAAAAGCAGCCAACAAGTGCTCAGCTGTTAGAAAAGCATTCCAAGTGAAGCTGGTTGAGAGAATTCCAAGAGTGTGCAACATTTCAAGGCAAGGGGTGGCTACTTAAGAATCTCAAATATAAAATATATTGATTTGTTTAACACTTTTTGGATATCGACATGATTCCATGTGTGTTATTTCATAGTGTTGATGTCTTCACTATTATTATACAGTGTAGAAAATAGTACAAATAAAGAAAAACCCTTGAACGAGTCGGTTTGTTCAAATTGTTCACTGGTTGTGTATATCATAAGGCCTTTCTTTGAGGGCCTATTTACATCCTAATGGTCCTGCTACACTACATACATCGGGTGTCCGGCATTGCCATCAGCCATTGAGGGAATGCTTCTTTTGAAATCAATGAAAGCTGCTCTACTACCTGTGTTGTGCTCGAGTTGCATCATATCCAATGTTCAAGCTCAAGAATAGCCAAGGTTCAATTGTCTATGGCTGACGTGCATGTTCATTCCATCTTGTGAATTGAAATAAAGAACTTGAAACATTAGCTAATATTATCGTCCTTTTGAACTCATTTGGCTTTTTGTAGTATTGCCTTCCAAAGTCGAGCATGACATTTTCATTTTACTCAAGCTTTTTCAAATGCAGCTCACGTTGAGCAGAGTTTGTTGAGTAAACAAACTTAAACACTTTAGCTAAAATTCTTGTCCTCAATTGGTTAAGTTGTCTTTTTTTACCGTGAAGGGTTTGGTTAGGGTTATGGTTATGGCTAGGAGTATGGTTGAACCGAGGTGTGGTCGTGAAGTTAGGGTTGTGTTTGAGGCTAGGGTTTAACAGGGATGTAGACATCAAGCTAGGGTGGGGGGGTTAGGGTTGTGGTTGAGGCTAGGGTTTAACAGGGATGTAGACATCGAGCTAGGGTGGGGGGGTTAGGGTTGTGTTTGAGGCTAGGGTTTAACAGGGATGTAGACATCAAGCTAGGGTGGGGGGGTTAGGGTTGTGTTTGAGGCTAGGGTTTAACAGGGATGTAGACATCAAGCTAGGGTGGGGGGGTTAGGGTTGTGGTTGAGGCTAGGTTTTAACAGGGATGTAGACATCAAGCTAGGGTGGGGGGGTTAGGGTTGTGTTTGAGGCTAGGGTTTAACAGGGATGTAGACATCAAGCTAGGGTGGAGGGGTTAGGGTTGTGGTTGAGGCTAGGTTTTAACAGGGATGTAGACATCAAGCTAGGGTGGAGGGGTTAGGGTTGTGGTTGAGGCTAGGGTTTAACAGGGATGTAGACATCAAGCTATCGTGGGGGGGTTAGGGTTGTGGTTGAGGCTAGGGTTTAACAGGGATGTAGACATCAAGCTAGGGTGGAGGGGTTCGGGTTGTGTTTGAGGCTAGGGTTTAACAGGGATGTAGACATCAAGCTAGGGTGGAGGGGTTAGGGTTGTGGTTGAGGCTAGGTTTTAACAGGGATGTAGACATCAAGCTAGGGTGGGGGGGTTAGGGTTGTGGTTGAGGCTAGGGTTTAACAGGGATGTAGACATCAAGCTAGGGTGGGGGGTTAGGGTTGTGGTTGAGGGTTACACTTCGAACACACCGACAGCGTTATTGCGCAAAATAGTTTGCAGCATCATCTGGCTATGTGTGCAACAGAAGTTCAAAATTCACCTTCTGCTACCATTTCTGTCAAGCCGTCTACGCACACAGTTTGACGCATACCTTCGATTGAACCAACATATGAACCACACCGAACGCATCGCAACTTAATGCTGGAAGGCAAACGCAGCGCTTCATTGGAAATGAATGTAATTCTGGTGTACCAAAATGCAGGCAGGCAGGAGGGAGCACAGCCTCTGCACGCTACAGAGATTAGCTACACACACAGAGACACATCACATGCATGCAAAAGCACACACACACACACACACACACAGACTGACACTAACACAGACTTACTTGCATGCACACTCTCCAATAACCATGCAAGATAGAACAGAACTGGAGATATTGTCGGAACTGATGAGCAAGTGCATAAGCAACTTTTACCGGCAAGGCAAAGAACTTCTCCCCAATTGTTTCCAGTATGAAGAGAGGGACAGCCAACGCTCTGTCCTGTGCAGCCTCTTCCTGTGTATGACTGTACCAGACCCAAAATCATCCTGTGTATGACTGTACCAGACCCAAAATCATCCTTTGTATGATTGTACCAGACCCCAAATCATCCTTTTGTATGACTGTACCAGACCCAACATTATTATTCCACACTCTACACACACCTCCATCACAGCAGCTGAGCCACATAATTCTGCCTCTGTGTATCTGTCCTCCATGGGGACACTGTATCATCATCCCACTGGGTGGCTACCAACCGATGGTGATTGCTGGGCTCACATGACTCACCTGGCAATGGAGTGTGTGTGTGTCGTGTGTGTGTCGTATGTGCTGTTGTGTTTGCATGCATCTGTGTGCAGTGAATCACTATGGGCTATACCATGTCAGCCACACCAGCTGACCTTTCTATGAAGGTATAGGTGCGGCAGGGTAGCCTAGTGGTTAGAGCATTGGACTAGTAACCGAAAGGTTGCAAGTTCGAATCTACGAGCTGACAAGGTACAAATCTGTCGTTCTGCCCCTGAACAGGCAGTTAACCCACTGTTCCTAGGCCGTCATTGAAAATAAGAATTTGTTCTTAACTGACTTGCCTTTAAATGGAACATTTAAAAAAAAAAAGGCCAATTGCACATCCAGACAGACGTGCCTTGGTGTGTGGAGGAAGGCGCACAGCGCTGTGTTAAAGCTGTAGATTTGGTTAACCCAGCATTTTATATCATTCAGGATAACACAAAAAAGCTTGACTACAAATTTAATGTGTGGTCAGTTCCTCGAACCTGTAGGTGCAGTTGACCAGTAAGGTGAGGAGGACATGTCTCCCCCCCCCCAATATTCTAGTGATCTATTTTGTCCTCCCCACTCGTTATTCTTTCCACTGAATGCGCCGGTTAGTTCATAGAACCGAGGTTACAAGTGTTATGTCTCGTGTGTTTCATAACCACGCCTTTATAACAATTCAATAATGATGGGATACAGGAATTGGTTCAACCATTTATCTAGATTGTGCGCATCTCAACACATGCAAACCCACATGATAATCTGCGGCACAATCCCAAGACATAACTCCTCCCCTCCTACATAAATGATGAACAGCAGTCCTGAGAAGGTGACTGTGAGCCCCTAGGTGATGACTGCTGGGTTAGGGCGTCACCCAGTAACAGTTCTGGACCACTCGTAACTGGTGGTTCTGTCGGTGTTGCTTTACTCAACAGTAAATGATCTGTGTGCCATTTCCAGGTGACATCCTCTGCAGTCTAAACAGTGTAGGACACAGGACCAGTCTGACGAAGACCGTAGCAGGAACATCCTTTGGTCCTTTTAAGGTAGTTCCTAGCTATGCTTCGTGGTCTGCACGAACCTCACCGCCAGCCCGTTGGTAGATGGATCATATGGTGCAGACCTGATGTACTGTACGCCATTCACCTCTAGGAACGTGGCCATTTCTTGGGACACTAACTGCGGTCCGTTGTCAGTAACCAGTTGGAGTGGCGAGCTAAGCCAACTAAACACTTCTCCAAGGTCTTCTCTGCAGTAGTAGACCTCATGATGGCAACCTCTGGCCACTTGCTATGAGTATCCACGACCACAACAAACATTCGGTCTTCGAATGTACATGCAATGTCGACGTGTATGCGTTGCCACACCTCCTCCAGCCAATCCAAAGGTTAAAGGGGTACAAGTTGAGGTACGTTGCAGAACTTTTTGGAACGAGGGACATGTTTTTGCTTTCTCTTCAACACTTCCATCCAGGCCGCAAGAAGTAGCTATGTTCAATTTCCTTCATGCAAACCATTCCACTATGACCCGAGTGTAGCTGCTGCAACACCGGTTTCCCCAATGACGGCAGAATTATCAATTATGTGACCAAAAGTATGTGGACACTTGCTCGTCAAACACCTCATTCCAAAATCATGGGCAGTGATATGGAGTCGGTCCTCCCTTTGCTGCTATAAGAGCCTCCACTCTTTTGGGAAGGCTTTACACTGTTGGAACATTGCTGCTATAAGAGCCTCCACTCTTCTGGGAAGGCTTTCCACTGTTGGCACATTGCTGCGGGGAGGTGCTTCCATTCCGCCACGAGCATTAGTGAGGTAGGGACTGATGTTTGGCGATTAGGCCTGTCTCGCAGTCGGCATTCCAATTCATCCTTAAGGTGTTCGATGGGTTCGAGGTCCCGCCTCTGTGCAGGCCAGTCGAGCACTTCCACGCCGATTTCGACAAACCATTTCCTTGCTTTGTGCGTGAGGGACTTGTCATGCGGAAACAGTATAGGGCCTACGCCAAAAAGTTGGAAGCACAGAATTGTCTAGAATGTCATTGTATGCTGTGGCATTAAGATTCCCCTTCATTGGAACTAGCCCAGACCATGAAAAAACAGCCCCAGACCATTATTCTTCCTACAGCAAACTTTACAGTTGGCACAATGCATTAGGACAGGTAGCGTTCTCCTGGCATCCACTAAACCCAGATTTGTCCGTTGGACTGACAGATGGTGAAGCGTGATCCATCGCTCGAGAGAACACGTTTCCACTGCTCCAGAGTCCAATGGCGGCGAGCTTTACACCTCTCCAGCTGACGCTTGGCATTACACATGGTGGTCTTAGGCTTGTGTGTGTCACTTCAGATAACACTGGGTTGTTTCTGTTGTTTCTCTGCACTTGTGTTGAAAGTGACTGGTGCTAAGTAGAAGATATCCACTTGGCGTGACTCCGGCTTGACCATAGGTAGTGGAAACCTGGAAAGTCTATCTGCGTTGCAGTTTTTACTTGCGGTACTTGATGTCCTAGGTGTGTGCTGACATTAACAAAGCCCATTTTTTAAATTCTGCTTGCAGTAAGTAATGAAATCCCAGTATGCCGTCCAAAGATGGTCATCAGCGGACGAGGATCTGTAAGAAGGATGAACTTCCTCCTACTCAGATACTGGGGGAACGTACGTACTCCAAAACCTATCTATGTGTAGTAACTTTATGCTTTGTTCAATGGCCTTGATACGAAAGTGATCCGCTTCTCATCACCGGAAGTCATGACATGGGACACAACTGCTCTCACACCATATGGACGAGTATCAGAAGCTAGTTGGATGGGCAATGACTGGTCGAAGTGTGTCAATGCCTCAGATTTCAGGAGTGTTTCCTTGGTTTTTACGAATCCTACCTCGCATTGTTCTGTCTATTTCCATGTTTGACGAAGCAACTGATGCAGCGGCTTCGGCTTCGTCGCTAAGCTCGGGATAAAGTGTACGTAGTAGTTCAGTAACCCCAGGAAAGAACGTAGTTGGCGGACATCTGAGGCGCTGAGACGCGCAAGATAGCCGTGACCGTGGCGATGAGGACGTGCTCGAGGTATTCAACCAATGATTGGAAGAATGCAAATGTCTACTTATGAACTCGCAGTCCGTAGTCCTTCAAGGTCGCATCCATGATCTTGAGAAGGCCCTCTGTCCTTTCCAGTAACTATGATGTCGTCCAGGTAGCATTTTCCTCCTGGCAATCCACTCAGGATTTGGTCCATAACCCTCTGGAACAGCTCTGGCACACTTGTGATTCCAAACTGTAGATGATAGTACCCGAAGAGCCCCTTGTGTGTCACGATGATCAGCAGCTTTTTGGACTTTCATCCACCTGCTTGGCAGAGGTACATTTTGCTGAACTTTAGACCCCCCAGCTAAACCCACAAAAAGGTTGTCAATGTGTGATAGCAGATACTGCTCAGTAGACTACACAGGGTTAAACAGTTTGGATTTAAGTATAGCTTTTGTATGACTGAAGGCTTTATTGCAGTGATCATCAACTAGATTCAGCCTCGGGCCGATTACAACAGACTGCAAATTGACCACAAGAAGGCCAAACAGATGTTTAATTTCAAGCCTGCTTATATTTGTTAGGTTACTTGTTAGATATTACTGCACTGTCGGAACTAGAAGCACAAGCATTTTGCTACACTCACATTAACATCTGCTAACCATGTGTATGTGACCAATAAAATTTGATTTGATTTGATATTTGTACGCGATCAGTGTCTCTCTATTATGCGTGGGAATAGTTGAACTTGGGAATTTCTAAAATTAAAATCACTTGGAGCTGATTTGCTAGTGTTTTTACAGTCTATTGTGTCCAGCAATGGAGAAAAAAAAATTGAAAACATTATTATTGTTATTTTTCTCAGAAAACTTGGGGGGCCAAATAAAAACACCTGCGGGCCACCAGTTGGGGTGGCCCGCAATTGCTTTAATATTTAATAACTTCTGCCCACCGAATTCATATTCTATCATGATTCAGGAAATGACCCAGATGCAGACACGGGAGGCGGATAGTACAGTTCTCAGATAATTTATTACAAACACAGGGCAGGCAAAGGGCAGGTCGAGGACAGGCAGAGGTTCAAGTCAGAATCAGGGAGGTCCAGGACGGCAGGCAGGCTCAGGGTCAGGGCAGGCAGAATGGTCAGAACCGGGAAAAACTAGGAAACAGAACTTGAGAAACAGGAAGACGTGAAAGCACGCTGGTAAGACCTGACCTGACAAGACAAACTGGCAACAGACAAACAGAGAATACAGGTATAAATACACAGGGGATAATGGGGCAGATGGGTGACACCTGGAGAGGGGTGGAGACAAGCACAAAGACAGGTGAAACAGATCAGGGTGTGACATATTCATTATATAAATAGACCAGCTTAATTTTGTCTGGCTTGCCATTCCAAGTCAAATTGAATATTTGTTGCTCATATACACTGAACAATAATATAAATGCAACATGTAAAGTGTTGGCCCATGTTTCATGAGCTGAAATAAAAGATCCCAGAAATGTTCCATACACACAAAAAAGCTTATTTATTTATCTCAAATGTTGTGCACAAATTTGTTTACAACCCTGTTAGTGAGCATTTTATCTTTTGTCAAGATAATCCATCCACCTGACAGTTGTGGCATGTCAACAAGCTGATTAAACAGCCTGATCATTATACAAGTGCACCTTGTGCTGGGGACAATAAAAGGCCAACAATGTGCAATTGGCATGCTTACTGCAGGAATGTCCACCAGAACTGTTGCCAGATAATTGAATGTTCATTTCTCTATCATAAACCGCTTCCAAAATCATTTTAGAGAATTTGGCAGTACGTCCAAAAGACCTCACAACCGCAGACCACACCAGCCCAGGACCTCCACATCCGGCTTCTTCACCTGAGGGATCGTCAGAGGGGGTAGGAGGAGTATTTCTGTCGGCAATAAAGCCCTTTTGTTGGGAAAAACTCATTCTGATTGGCTGGGGCTGGCTCCCATAGATTAAGGCCTAAGGAATTTCTTTCAATTGACTGATTTCCTTATATGAACTGTAACTCAGCAAATGTTGCGTTTATATTTTTGTTCAGTATAATTCTATGCATATAAAAGCTACTTTCCAGTTTACATATCCCTCCCATTAGGCCCATCTGTTCTGGTGGATTGATCAACATTGTGGTTGATGCACTACTTTGGTGTCCTACCCCTTCCCGCTCAGACCACTCCCAGACAGTCCTAGCAAAATTCTTGCTTGAATTTTATTATTTTGTTTCTTTTTGACCGTTTTAATGGAAAACTATTACAGTAAAGTACTTAACTGTTACACAAAAATCATTTGAAATTGAAAAAAAAAAAATGGCTGCCTTGGGCTGCACACCCCTTTCGATGTGTGGAACGGATGTGGGTGGGGCTAGGTCTGCATAATGGTGCTAATTTTTAAAAAATCACAAAAGCTCTGACGAAGGCCGTGAGGCTGATACGTAAGCTTATTAAATATCAGTGATACTATCAAGAGCAGTGTGCGGTTTCCTTTTTCCTTCACGACCACGCCCCAAGCCACTTTAGCTCTGCATTAAAGTTTCAGATAGGTAGCATAGTAAAGGGATGTATGATACATCATTAAGATTAAGATGCCTGAACACATGTTTTTTTCTGCCTACCCACCAAACACCCACTGTATAATTATAAATAGCACATATTCTCATGTACTGTAATTGTTTTTATAGCGGAGTTGCTAAGCAGAGCAGAAGTGAGACTACAGTTAGGCTGCAGTAAATGCCTGGCCTGTTTGTCTGGATAGTCATCTGGGTGGGTTGGCTTCTCTAAATACTATATCCGGAAAGGATCAAAAGCTTGCAATGACTCAAATTGCCAATAAATATACATTACCATACCTGGTTATTTTTAGGTGTTTCTAGGGCAAGGCTTGTTGTCTCTCTCTCTCTCTCTTTCTCTCTCTCACACACTCCCTCTCTCTATCGCTCTCTCTCTCTTTCTCTCTCTCACACACACACACACACACACACACACACACACACATAAACACACACACACACACACACACATAAACACACACACACACATAAACACATACACACACACACATAAACACATACACACACACACATAAACACACACACACACACATAAACACACACACACACACCAGCCTGTATGGCCTAACACTGACACTGCTGTCCTCACAGGTTTTCAGAAACATGCTGCCTCTGCACTGCAGACCGTCCCACAGCAGTGAGTTACACACACACACACATGCAAGCACATGCTCACATATTTCAATTACAATGAAATAGAAAACAAGAGGAAATACATTTACAGATGAGGTTAGAAATGAGACTGGCATTCTCCTGTGATCCAGTCTGATGTATAAAACATGACAGGGGACGTAACAGTTCTCTACAGACATGTCTGTCTGACCTGTGTGGTGTTGTCACCCTATTTAAAGCTGAAGAAGACCAATGTATTATTCAGGGATGCAGTAAGCAGATGTACTGTACGTAGCGCCCAGAGCAGAGCTGGATCTACAGGGAATGAAAAAAGGGGGAACTGAGGAAGTAGTAGTGTGCACGTGTGCTCCTTGTTGTGTGAGTGTTTTTGGGGTGTGCACGTGCAGATGTGAAATATGTCTGTGTGTGTGTGTGTGTGTGTGTGTGTGTGTGTGTCTGTTATCAGGGCTGATGGATCAACAGTGACAGTGTCTTGAGGAGAGTGGGCAGGGAGACCATAGGATCCTCTCTCCCAGTCTCTAACACAATGACATCACTGCTGCTCACCGCCAAACTGACCTTTATTTACAATGCACTGTAGCTCTGCATCCCACCTGAGACAGAGCATTTTTTGTGTGTGTGTGCCCACGTTCATGCACGTGTGTGTGTGCTTGCATCTGTTTGTATAAAGTGAATTCGGAAAGTGTTCAGACCCCTTTCCATTTTTTCCCCAAAAAATTTACGTTACAGCCTTATTCTAAAATGTATAAGATATTTAGTTTTTCTCATCAATCTATACACAATACCCCATAATGACAAAGTTATAACAGGTTTAGACATTTTTGCATATTTATAAAAAATGAAAAACACCTTATTTACATAAGTATTCAGACCCTTTGCTACGAGACTCGAAATTGAGCTCAGGTTCCTCCTGTTTCCATCGATCATCCTTGAGATGTTTCTACAACTTGATTGGAGTCCACCTGTGGTAAATTCAATTGATTGGACATCATTTGGAAAGGCACATACAGGTCTATATAAGGTCCCACAGTTGACAGTGCATGTCAGAGCAAAAACCAATCCCCATGAGGTCGAAGGAATTGTCCATAAAGCTCCGAGACAGGATTGTGTCGAGGCACAGATCTGGGGAAAGGTTTAAAAAAATGTCTGCAGCATTGAAGATCCCCAAGAACACAGTGGCCTCCATTATTCTTAAATGGAAGAAGTTTCGAGCCAGCAAGGCTCTTCCTAGAGCTGGCCACCTGGCCAAACTGAGCAATCGGGGGAGAAGGGTGTTGGTCAGAGAGGTGACCAAGAACCCGATGGTCACTCTAACAGAGCTCCAAAGTTCCTCTGTGGAAATGGGAGAACCTTCTCTGCACCACTCCACCAGTCACACCTCTATGGTAGAGTACAAACAAGATTCTCTGGTCTGATGAAACCAAGATTGAGTGCATTGGCCTGAATGCCAAGCATCATGTCTGGAGGAAATCTGGCACCATCCCCACAGTGAAGCATGGTGGTGGCAGCTGTGGAGATATTTTTCAGCGGCAGGAACTGGGTATGTAGGTAAGACCCAGATGCAGACAGCGTCAAATTAACAATGGTTTAATAATCCAACAGGGGCAGGCAATGGACAGGTCAAGGGGTCAGGGTAGGTAGAGGTCAATAATCCAGAGGTGGGGAAAAGGTACAGGTCAGCAGGCAGGGTCAGGAGCAGGCAGAGTGGTCAGGCACGCGGATTCAGAGTCAGGACAGGCAAGGGTCAAAACCAGGAATGTGAGAAAAAGAGAGACTGGGAAAGGCAGGAGCTGAGACGCAAAAACGCTGGTTGACTTGACAAACAAGATGAACTGGCAAAGGACAAACAGAGAACACAGGTATAAATACACAGGGGATAATGGGGAAGATTGGCAACACCTGGAGGGGGGTGGAGACAATAACAAAGACCGGTGAAACAGATCAGGGTGTGACACTGGGAGACTAGTCAGGATTGAGGGAAAGATACAGTGCCTTGCGAAAGTATTCGGCCCCTTTGAACTTTGCGACCTTATGCCACATTTCAGGCTTCAAACATAAAGATATAAAACTGTATTTTTTTGTGAAGAATCAACAACAAGTGGGACACAATCATGAAGTGGAACGACATTTATTGGATATTTCAAACTTTTTTAACAAATCAAAAACTGAAAAATTGGGCGTGCAAAATTATTCAGCCCCTTTACTTTCAGTGCAGCAAACTCTCTCCAGAAGTTCAGTGAGGATCTCTGAATGATCCAATGTTGACCTAAATGACTAATGATGATAAATACAATCCACCTGTGTGTAATCAAGTCTCCGTATAAATGCACCTGCACTGTGATAGTCTCAGAGGTCCGTTAAAAGCGCAGAGAGCATCATGAAGACCAAGGAACACACCAGGCAGGTCCGAGATACTGTTGTGAAGAAGTTTAAAGCCGTATTTGGATACAAAAAGATTTCCCAAGCTTTATACATCCCAAGGAGCACTGTGCAAGCGATAATATTGAAATGGAAGGAGTATCAGACCACTGCAAATCTACCAAAACCTGGCCGTCCCTCTAAACTTTCAGCTCATACAAGGAGAAGACTGATCAGAGATCAGCCAAGAGGCCCATGATCACTCTGGATGAACTGCAGAGATCTACAGCTGAGGTGGGCGACTCTGTCCATAGGACAACAATCAGTCGTATATTGCACAAATCTGGCCTTTATGGAAGAGTGGCAAGAAGAAAGCCATTTCTTAAAGATGTCCATAAAAAGTGTCGTTTAAAGTTTGCCACAAGCCACCTGGGAGACACACCAAACATGTGGAAGAAGGTGCTCTGGTCAGATGAAACCAAAATTGAACTTTTTGGCAACAATGCAACACGTTATGTTTGACGTAAAAGCAACACAGCTGAACACACCATCCCCACTGTCAAACATGGTGGTGGCAGCATCATGGTTTGGGCCTGCTTTTCTTCAGCAGGGACAGGGAAGATGGTTAAAATTGATGGGAAGATGGATGGAGCCAAATACAGGACCATTCTGGAAGAAAACCTGATGGAGTCTGCAAAAGACCTGAGACTGGGACGGAGATTTGTCTTCCAACAAGACAATGATCCAAAACATAAAGCAAAATCTACAATGGAATGGTTTAAAAATAAACATATGTAGGTGTTAGAATGGCCAAGTCAAAGTCCAGACCTGAATCCAATCGAGAATCTGTGGAAAGAACTGAAAACTGCTGTTCACAAATGCTCTCCATCCAACCTCACTGAGCTCGAGCTGTTTTGCAAGGAGGAATGGGAAAAAATTTCAGTCTCTCGATGTGCAAAACTGATAGAGACATACCCCAAGCGACTTACAGCTGTAATCACAGCAAAAGGTGGCGCTACAAAGTATTAACTTAAGGGGGCTGAATAATTTTGCATGCCCAATTTTTCAGCTTTTGATTTGTTAAAAAAGTTTGAAATATCCAATAAATGTCGTTCCACTTCATGATTGTGTCCCACTTGTTGTTGATTCTTCACAAAAAATACGTTTTTATATCTTTATGTTTGAAGCCTGAAATGTGGCAAAAGGTCGCAAAGTTCAAGGGGGCCAAATACTTTCGCAAGGCACTGTAAATGGAGTAAAGTACAGAGAGATCCGTGATGAAAACCTGCTCCAGAGCACTCAGGACCTCAGACTGCGGCGAAGGTTTACCTTACAACAGGATAACGACCCTAAGGACACAGCCAAGACAACACAAGAGTGGCTTCGGGACAAGTCTCTGAATGTCCTTGAGTGGGCCAGCCAGAGTCCAGACTTGAACCTGGTTGAACATCTCTGGAGAGACCTGAAAATAGCTGTGCAGCAACGCTTCCCATCCAACCTGACAGAGCTTGAGAGGATCTGCAGAAAAGAATAGGAGAAAACCCCCAAATACAGTTGTGCCAAGCTTGTAGCATCATACCCAAGTAGACTCAAGGCTGTAATCGCTTCAAAAGGTGCTTCAACAAAGTACTGAGTAAAGGGTCTGAATACTTATGTATATGTGATATTCTAGTTTTACATTTTTTACATTTTTTTTGCTGCCAAAAAACTGTTTTTGCTTTGTCATTATGCGGTATTGTGTATAGATTGATAAGGATTAAAAAATATATATATATATTTTAGAATAATGCTGAAACACAACAAAATGTGGAAAAAGTCAAGAGGTCTGAATACCCTCCAAATTCACTGTACTGTATGTGCGTGGGTAACCTCCATACCAAGAATCTAAAACAAAAGCCATGAACAAAGAATACTGAGGCATTCACCCCAGGTTTGCTCTTTAAGATGTCTCCCACACAACTCTGAACTGCTGCCAATTTCATATGAGCCCACTTGACGATCCCGGCAATATCCTCTCACACAGACAGTATTGTTCCCTGTACCATCTACACTCACAAAGCAAAAGGCGACACAGATCCAATATCTCAACGACGTTCGCCACATCAGTAGTGTAGGAGGCAAACGGAAAGGTCTCGTTCCATAAATACACTGGAAGGTGATGATAACAATAAGAAGAAATGGCATTAGTTTAGCAGCCAAGTCTTTTACATAATGTCCTTGCCTGGTACAGATATTGCTTTGCATCACGGGGCCCGCCGGACTCCTTAAATGAACAGAGCCTAACCCACTAATTTTTGCCTGTGAGAGAATACACAGGCAAATTCAATAATCTAACCACCTTGTTCCAATCTAGTCCCCTTTCAGTCTCCACTATCTCCCACTCTAAGTCTCAGATACAAAGATATGATTTGATCTCTGGCATGCAGGATTATTTGGATCAGCACAGGTAATTGTCTTACATTAGTGGCATCTGTGTGCAGTCTTTATGAGCTTCCTCTTCAATGATGTGCTGGGAAGAAATAGACCTCAGGTCCTCCTGTCTCTTCTCAGCATGGCTTGGGATATAGCCTCGGGCACCTAGGTATAGCCCTCAAAGCAGATATACACTGCTCAAAAAAATAAAGGGAACACTTAAACAACACAATGTAACTCCAAGTCAATCACACTTCTGTGAAATCAAACTGTCCACTTAGGAAGCAACACTGATTGACAATAAATTTCACATGCTGTTGTGCAAATGGAATAGACAACAGGTGGAAATTATAGGCAATTAGCAAGACACCCCCAATAAAGGAGTGGTTTTGCAGGTGGTGACCACAGACCACTTCTCAGTTCCTATGCTTCCTGGCTGATGTTTTGGTCACTTTTGAATGTTGGCGGTGCTTTCACTCTAGTGGTAGCATGAGACGGAGTCTACAACCCACACAAGTGGCTCAGGTAGTGCAGCTCATCCAGGATGGCACATCAATGTGAGCTGTGGCAAGAAGGTTTGCTGTGTCTGTCAGCGTAGTGTCCAGAGCATGGAGGCGCTACCAGGAGACAGGCCAGTACATCAGGAGACATGGAGGAGGCCGTAGGAGGGCAACAACCCAGCAGCAGGACCGCTATCTCTGTGCAAGGAGGAGCAGGAGGAGCACTGCCAGAGCTCTGCAAAATGACCTCCAGCAGGCCACAAATGTGCATGTGTGGGCTCAAACGGTCAGAAACAGACTCCATGAGGGTGGTATGAGGGCCTGACGTCCACAGGTGCGGGTTGTGCTTACAGCCCAACACCGTGCAGGACGTTTGGCATTTGCCAAAGTACACCAATATTGGCAAATTCGCCACTGGCGCCCTGTGCTCTTCACAGATGAAAGCAGGTTCACACTGAGCACATGTGACAGACGTGACAGAGTCTGGAGACGCCGTGGAGAATGTTCTGCTGCCTGCAACATCCTCCAGCATGACCGGTTTGGCGGTGGGTCAGTCATGGTGTGGGGTGGCATTTCTTTGTGGGGCCAGAGGTAGCCTGACTGCCATTAGGTACCGAGATGAGATCCTCAGACCCCTTGTGAGACCATATACTGGTGCGGTTGGCCCTGGGTTCCTCCTAATGCAAGACCTCATGTGGCTTGAGTGTGTCAGCAGTTCCTGCAAGAGGAAGGCATTGATGCTATGGACTGGCCCGCCCGTTCCCCAGACCTGAATCCAATTGAGCACATCTGGGACACCATGTCTCGCTCCATCCACCACAACGCCACGTTGCACCACAGACTGTCCAGGAGTTGGCGGATGCTTAAGTCCAGGTCTGGGAGGAGATCCCTCAGGAGACCATCCGCCACCTCATCAGGAGCATGCCCAGGCGTTGTAGGGAGGTCATACAGGCACGTGGAGGCCACACACACTACTGAGCCTCATTTTGACTTGTTTTAAGGACATTACATCAAAGTTGGATCAGCCTGTAGTGTGGTTTTCCACTTTAATTTTGAGTGTGACTCCAAATCCAGACCTCCATGGGTTGATAAATTTGATTTCCATTGATCATTTTTGTGTGATTTTGTTGTCAGCACATTCAACTATGTAAAGAAAAAAGTATTTAATAAGAATATTTCATTCATTCAGATCTAGGATGTGTTATTTTAGTGTTCCCTTTATTTTTTGAGCAGTGTACAAACTCAGCAAAAAAAGAAACGTCCTCTCACTGTCAACTGCGTTCATTTTCAACAAACTTAAAGTGTAAATATTTGTATGAACATAACAGGATTCAACAACTGAGACATAAACTGAACAAGTTCCACAGACATTTGACTAACAGAAATGGAATAATGTGTCCCTGAACAAAGGGGGGGTCAAAATCAAAAGTAACAGTCAGGATCTGGTGTGGCTACCAGCTGCATTAAGTACTGTAGTGCATCTCCTCCTCATGGACTGCACCAGATTTGCCCATTCTTGCTGTGAGATGTTACACCACTCTTCCACCAAAGCACCTACAAGTTCCCGGACATCTCTGGGGGGAATGGACCTAGCTCTCACCCTCCGATCCAACAGGTCCCAGACGTGCTCAATGGGCTTGAGATCCGGGCACTTCTCTGGCCATGGCAGAACACTGACATTCCTGTCTTGCAGGAAATCACGCACAGAACGAGCAGTAGTGGTGGCATTGTCATGCTGGAGGGTCATGTTAGGATGAGCCTGCAGGAAGGGTACCACATGAGGGAGGGGGATGTGTTCCCTGTAAGGCACAGCATTGAGATTGCCTGCAATGACAACAAGCTCAGTCCGATGATGCTGTGACACACCACCCAAGACCATGACGGACCCTCAACCTCCAAATCGATCCTGTTCCAGAGTACAGGCCTCGGTGTAACGCAAATTTTTTCAATGTTAAGCGCGAATCTGACCATCACCCCATGTGAGACAAAACCGCGACTCGTCAGTGAAGAGCACTTTTTGCCAGTCCTGTCTGGTCCAGTGACGGTGGGTTTGTGCTCATAGGCGGCATTGTTGCGGGTGATGTCTGGTGAGGACCTGCCTTAAAACAGGCCTACAAGCCCTCAGTCCAGCCTCTCACAGCCTATTGCAGACAGTCTGAGCACTGATGGAGGGATTGTGCCTTCCTGGTGTAACTCGGGCATTTGTTGTTGGCATCCTGTGCCTTTCCCTTAGGTGTGATGTTCGGATGTACCGATCCTGTGCAGGTGTTGTTACACGTGGCCTGCCACTGCGAGGACGATCAGCTGTCCGTCCTGTCTCCCTGTAGTACTGTCACAGTACGGACATTGCAATTTATTGCCCTGGCCACATCTGCAGTCCTCATGCCTCCTTGCAGCATGCCTAATGCACGTTCACGCAGATGAGCAGGGACCCTGGGCATCTTTCTTTTGGTGTTTTTCAGAGTCAGTAGAAAGGCCTCTTTAGTGTCCGAAGTTTACATAACTGTGACCTTAATTGCCTACCGTCTGTAAGCTGTTAGTGTCTTAACGACCGTTCCACCGGAGCATGTTCATGAATTGTTTATGGTTCATTGAACAAGCATGGGAAACAGTGTTTAAACCCTTTACAATGAAGATCTGTGAAGTTATTTGTATTTTTACGAATTATCTTTGAAAGACAGGGTCCTGCAGTCAGCATACCAATTCCACACTCCCTCAACTTGAGACATCTGTGGCATTGTGTTGTGTGCCAAAACTGCACATGTTAGTGGCCTTTTATTGTCCCCAGCACAAGGTGCTCCTGTGTAATGATCATGCATGCATGCAGATTTTTGATATGCCACACCTGTTAGGTGATTGGATTATCTTGGCAAAGGAGAAATGCTCACTAACAGGCATGTTAACAAATTTGTGCACAACATTTTAGAAGAATAAGTGTTTTGTGATTATGAAAAATTTCTGTGATCTTTTATTTTAGCTCATGAAACATGGGACTTTAAATGCTGTGTTTATATTAAATGCTGTGTTTGTTTATATTTTTGTTCAGTGTATATATAAATATATATATATATATATATATATATATAACCTTTTTTAGTAAAGGGTTCTTTAATCTCATCCAGATAACCAAAAGGTTCTATAAAACCCCAAATACCCTTTTTTCTGAGTGTAATACCTTAATTCTACATGACAGTTAATTTGAATGAGGGTTATAGGAGAAAAGAGCTCTTAAATGTTTGTTTTTCCTTCAGGGTGTCTGTAGCAGCAACACCTGTGGCACAGCAGGTGTCAATCTAGAGATCGTATCTGGGGCAGCGATAAAGTTGCTAATGATGTGAAAATAGAGTCAATTCTATATTTTTTTCTGCTTTCAGAGCAAAATCTTACAGCTCCAGTGAACAATTAAAGCACCGAGCCGGATTACATTATGAAGTTAATTAACGTCCCAGAATCCGCGAGTGTTTGTCCGCTTGTCCTGAAGGCAATTGTTGCCACTTTTCTTTCTGCTCAAAGTTAATTAATTTCACAGCTCCAGTAACACAAGTGTTTTAGTGCCTGGAAGAAATGATAAGACATGCTCATCATATTTGTGTGCAGTACCTGAATTCCAAGTGTCCAGAATAAAGAGCACTGAGAGAAACATTTGCCACGGTTCTTTATAAAAGAAACCGGCAGAACTTTTTATCATTTAATTTCATCATAACTCGTTATCATTCGCTGACTTTTTAATCCATCAGTGTCATTCCATTTCCATAACAGTAAATATGTATAATAATATAAATGAATTTGTTGAGTGCATTTCCCACGCTCAATGCACACAACTTTTGAAAACCAACTGAGCAAGCAGAGCACATATAGTCCTGCGGATATGTGAAATAATTGTTCCATTTTATGACACAAGTATCAAACTTGGTAGACTAATACTAGATAACTTAAGGATCGTTTTAAAGATTGCCGGCAGTCTGGGAAGCCTGTCAGTCAACCATTTGGATTTCCTGTTGGAAGGAAATAGGGTAAATTAATTACAAACATAGAAATGACTCTGCAATGTTATCTACCCACTAAATCAGGGGTCACCAACCTTGTCTAGAATGAGAGCTACTTTAGAAAAATGTATGTATGTCGCAAATATCACCTTTTTTCTTTAAAAACCTCTTACTTCTACCCCCTCCTCTTTTCAGAACATTCTGTTAAAAATTGTTCATAGAGAAACAATGAAATTGGAATGTTCCGAGTCCATGTCAATGCATTAATCACACCAGAAAACCATTTTCTTTTTGGTCTGGATGGAAATGTTGGTTTGAGTGTAAATTCCCCTTTAATTACACGTCTGTCCCTTTAATTGAGCTTCTAGCAGATGTGTGTGGTTCAGCAACAAAGGAGAGACATAAACAAGTTGTGTAACATAAAAGGTAAAGGTGATAAGGATTCATCTATTAAACCAATACAGCTCAAATAATGAAAATAAGGAAATTAGACATCTTAAATAAAAATAGGTGGAAAATAGGAAACAAACTGATTCTTAAATTGGATGCACACAACTGGAAAGAAACATAGGCTCATTCACACCTTTAGTTTGTTTTTAAATCCTATCAGGCCAAGTGAAAGTGTTTGGCATTGAGAGAGAATGGCATTGAAAGAGAGTCAGCAGGTGAAATCAACTTTAACGAGTTCATCTCAGTAATCAAATCAAATGTACTTACAGTGCCTTGCGAAAGTATTCGGCCCCCTTGAACTTTGCGACCTTTTGCCACATTTCAGGCTTCAAACATAAAGATATAAAACTGTATTTTTTTGTGAAGAATCAACAACAAGTGGGACACAATCATGAAGTGGAACGACATTTATTGGATATTTCAAACTTTTTTAACAAATCAAAAACTGAAAAATTGGGCGTGCAAAATTATTCAGCCCCCTTAAGTTAATACTTTGTAGCGCCACCTTTTGCTGCGATTACAGCTGTAAGTTGCTTGGGGTATGTCTCTATCAGTTTTGCACATTGAGAGACTGACATTTTTTATTCCTCCTTGCAAAACAGCTCGAGCTCAGTGAGGTTGGATGGAGAGCATTTGTGAACAGCAGTTTTCAGTTCTTTCCACATATTCTCAATTGGATTCAGGTCTGGACTTTGACTTGGCCATTCTAACACCTGGATATGTTTATAAAAGGTCGCAAAGTTCAAGGGGGCCTTTTCAGGCGTCCTGCTACTCATGCCAGGAATATAGTATATGCATATGATTAGTATGTGTGGATAGAAAACACTCTGAAGTTTCTAAAACTGGTTAAATCACGGCTGTGACTATAACAGATCGTGTGTTTGGGGACAGCAAGGATCATGAAAAACGCAAGAAAAACTGCTCTCTGAAAGCTAAAAATAATTTCCATAAGTCACTTTCATGGGTTGTTAAAAGAGGACAAAATGTAATACCGCAGGGGCGGTTTGTTGCTCCAGTGCCTTTCCGTTCACCTTCAAACTCCTGAGCCAGCCTAAACTCAATCATAGGACCTACTGAAGAGATGAGTCTTCAATAAAAACTTAAAGGTTGAGACCGAGTCTCACATGGATAGGCAGACCATTCCATAAAAATGGAGCTCTATAGGAGAAAGCCCTGCCTCCAGCTGTTTGCTTAGAAATTCTAGGGACAGTAAGGAGGCCTGCGTCTTGTGACCGTAGCATACGTGTAGGTATGTACGGCAGGACCAAATTGTAAAGATAGGTAGGAGCAAGCCCATATAATGCTTTGTAGGTTAGCAGTAAAACGTTGAAATCAGCCCTTGCCTTAACAGTAAGCCAGTGTAGAGAGGCTAGCACTGGAGTAATATGATCAAATGTTTTGGTTCTAGTCAAGATTCTAGCAGTCGTGTGTAGCACTAACTGAAGTTTATTTAGTGCTTTATCTGGGTACCCACCACAGTGTCCGATTTCAAAAAGCGAAAGCACCACAAACTATTGTTAGGTCACCACCAGCTCACAGAATAATTCAGCCACAGAATAATTCAGAGTCACAAAAAGCAGAAATAGAGATTAAATTAATCACTAACCTTTGATGATCTTCATCAGATGACACTCATAGGACTTCATATTACACAATACAAGTATGTTTTGTTTGATAAAGTTCATATTTATATCAAAAAATCTCAGTATACATTGACGCGTTACGTTCACTAGTTCCAAAAACATCCGATGATATTGCAGAGAGCCACATCATTTTACAGAAATACTCACTATAAATGTCGATAAATACAATTGTTTGACATGGAAATATAGATGTACCTCTCCTTAATGCAACCGCTGTGTCAGATTTTTTTAAAACTTTACGGAAAAAGCAAACCATGCAATAATCTGAGACGGCGCTCAGAAAATAAATACAATTATCCGCCATGTTGGAGTCAACAGAAATCAGAAATCACATTGTAAATATTCCCTTACCTTTGACGATCTTCATCAGAATGCACTCCCAGGAATCCTAGTTTCACAATAAATGCTTGATTTGTTCGATAATGTCCATTTATGTCCAAGTAGCTACTTTTGTTAGCGCGTTTAGTACACAAATCCAAACGCTCGTGCAGGTTCATCCGAACGTCGGACGAAAACTTCAAAAAGTTATATTACAGGTTGAAGAAACTTGTCAAACTAAGTATAGAATCAATCTTTAGGATGTTGTCATAAATCTTCAATAAAGTTCCAACCAGAGAACTTCCAACCAGAGAACTCCTATGTCTTTTACATTTCTTCAGATACCGTTGAATTCAGAAGTTTACATATACCTTAGCCAAATACATTTAAACTCAGTTTTTCACAATTCCTGACATTTAATCCTAGTAAAAATTCCCTGTTTTAGGTCAGTTTGGATCACCACTTTATTTTAAGAATGTGAAATGTCAAAATAATAGTCGATTGAATGATTTATTTCAGCTTTATTTATTTTATCACATTCCCAGTGGGTCAGAAGTTTACATACACTCAATTAGTATTTGGTAGCGTTGCCTTTAAATTCTTTAACTTGGGTCAAACGTTTCGGATTGCCTTCCACAAGCTTCCCACAATAAGTTGGGTGTAACTGAGTCAGGTTTGTAGGCCTCCTTTCTCGCAAACGCTTTTTCAGTTCTTCGCGCACATTTTTTATAGGATTGAGGTCAGAGTTTTGTGATGGCCACTCCAATACCTTGACTTTGTTGTCTTTAAGACATCTTGCCACAACTTTGGAAGTATGCTTGGGGTCATTGTCCCTATGGAAGACCCATTTGCGACCAAGCTTTAACTTCCTGACTGAGGTCTTGAGATGCTGCTTCAATATATCCACATAATTTTCCTCCCTCATGATGTCATCTATTTTGTGAAGTGCACCAGTCCCTCCTGCAGCAAAGCACCCCCCCACAACATGATTCTGCCACCCCCGTGCTTCACGGTTGGGATGGTGTTCTTCGGCTTGCAAGCCTCTCCCTTTTTCCTCCAAACATAACGATGGTCATTATGGCCAAACAGTTCTATTTTTGTTTCATCAGACCAGAAGAAATTTCTCCAAAAAGTACAATCTTCGTCCCCATGTGCAGTGCAAACCGTAGTCTGGCTTTATTATGGTGGTTTTGGAGCAGTGGCTTCTTTCTTGCTGAGCGGCCTATCAGGTTATGTCAATATAGGACTCGTTTCCCTGTGGATATTGATACTTTTGTACCTGTTTCCTCCAGCATCTTCACAGGGTCATTTGCTGTTGTTCTGGGATTGATTTTCACTTTTCACACCAAAGTAGGTTCATCTCTAAGAGACCGAACGCGTCTCCTTCCTTAGCGGTATGATGGCTGCGTGGTCCCATGGTGTTTATACTTGCGTATTATTGTTTGTACAGATGAATGTGGTACCTACAGGCGTTTGCTCCCAAGGATGAACCAGACTTGTGGACGTCTACAATTTTTTGTTCTGAGGTCTTGGCTGATTTCTTTTATTTTCCCATGATGTCAAGCAATGAGGCACTGACTTTGAAGGTAGGCCTTGAAAAACATCCACAGGTACACCTCCCAATTGACTCAAATGATTTAAATGAGCCAATCAGAAGATTCTAAAGCCATGACATAATTTTCTGGAATTATCCAAGGTTGTTTAACTTAGTATATGTAAACTTCTGACCCACTGGAATTGTGATACAGTTAATTATAAGTGAAATAATCTGTCTGTAAACAATTGTTGGAAAAATTACTTGTCATGCACAAAGTAGATGTCCTAACCGACTTGCCAAAACTATAGTTTGTTAACAAGGACTTTGTGGAGTGGTTGAAAAACGAGTTTTAATGACTCCAACCTAAATGTTTGTAAACTTCCCACTTCAACTGTATACTACATATTCTATCGATATGCTGTCCATATTGTCTGTACATCCCATCACATATTTATACTCCGGACTATGACATTGCTTGTCCTAATATTTCAGTATTTCTTAATTCCATCCTTTTACTTTTTAGATATGTGTTTACTGTTGTGTATTGTTAGATATTACTGCACTGTTTGAGTTAAGAATACAAGCATTTTGCTACACCTGCAATAACATCTGCTAAATATGTGTATACAACCAACACAAAGTTTTGTGGGAACTAAAGGAAACCTGCCCTGTACACGTTACTCTAGGTAATGTCCCATAGTAATGCATTATGTCCAGCATAGATACATGTAACCCAATATGATGAGACCATTCAATCTTTCCACAAAGTGAGTAAACTACTACATAAAGATGTCAAGCTGTAGTGCCATTGCAGATTTTAAAAGACCAGTTTTCCAAAATGACCAGCCACATTGGTTCTAATTGGACAGGATACACATGGCCATATCTTAATAAATAATTGGTACATAAATCCCAGTGGTGGCATAAAATATTTGAGGTGGTGTGGAGAACACAATACAATGACCCAAGTATGCCTTACGTATGTGTCCTTTAAACTTTATGCAGAAATGTGGTGGAAATGTAGTGTAGAAAATAGAATCAAATGGATCGTTATGTTTTTTAAATCCAACCCAAAGAATTTGCTCAAAATGATAACATTTCAGCATGCTTGTAATGATTTCAAATTAGAAGGATACATAACAGTGTTTGTATATTAAGTAATGGTATCCTTGCTATCGTGTCCCATACATCCCTTTCAAAAAGGTAGAGTTCTATTTGAATGGCTTCATGTCCTTGGATCCATTTTCATCTTTCGAGGTCGGGTTGGACAGTATCCAGATATTTATGTCTTCAAACCATCTTTCTCTTGTCGCGGGATTTACGGTAATATGGCTTAGTACAGAACGGGTACAGGATAAAAAAATAAATAAAAGCACATTTGGCGTCTTATTTTATTTTAATTATTTTGTTTTCATCCTCTTATGGTTGTTGTGTGGTAAATATTTCTGTTTTTATTTTCATTGTTTTCATTAATTATTTTCCTGTGAAGCACATTGTGTTGCATTCCATGTCTGAAATGTTCTGTATGAATAAAGCTAGATTTGATTTGATTAGCAGAATGCTAACACAATTAGTACATGTAATAGTGAATCTCCATGGAGGCTGCTAGGTAAATATGCTAACGAGCACAAATGAAAATATATGAATTGCAAAGACAGGCAATCCAGCTCATAAAGTTATACATACTGTAAAAATGCAGTACCAGTCAAAAGTTTGGACACACCTACTCATTCAAGGGTTTTTCTTTATTTTGACTAATTTCGACATTGTAGAATAATCGTAAAGACATCAAAACTATGAAATAACACATATGGAATCATGTAGTAACCAAAAAAGTGTTAAACAAAGATTTTAGATTCTTCAAAGTCACCCTTTGCCTTGATGACAGCTTTGCACACTCAAAATACTTATAATGGCATACCATTTTATTGTGTTCTCCAGACCCCCTCAAACATTTTAAGCCATCATTGGACTGTATGTACCAATTATCTGTTGAGATATGGCCATGTGAATCCTGTCCAATATGGCCCTATGGAGCTGGTTGGTGGTTATTTTGCAAAACGGAGTATAATTAAACAATAAGACACACGGGGGGGGTGTACCACGGCTAAGGGCTGTTCTTAAGCACAATGCATCGCTGAGTGCTAAGACACAAACCCCCGAGGTGCCTCATTGCTATTATAAACTGGTTACCAATGTAATTAGAGCAGTAAAAATAAATGTTTTGTCATACCCTTGGTATACGGTCTGATATAACACGACTGTCAGTCAATCAGCATTCAAGGCTCGAACCCACCGGAGCGACAATTCAATGTCTCACAAGATCGTTCACGAGAACGTTTTTGTGTGCTGCCTAACCAATGGCTGTACTGTGTAGGAATACAGTGGCAGTTCAGTAGGAGAGTCAAAGGCTTCTTCCAAATTTTTTGCTGGGGATTAGGCCTAGTCCAAAAAATGCACAATCTTGAGCGGAATAGCCTGTATTCTGTTCAGTTTGAAAAGGAGATCCGAAGACGAGAAGGAGAACCGGGGATCAACTTTGAAAGCTTGCTACTACTATAATTGATTTACAACGACAACAACAACAAAAAATCCCGTAATGTATTCATCAAAGTTATTGATCTCACAATAAGCCACATTTTTGTAACTTACAATGTGGTGCTGAAACTTGCAGTAACAGCTGGGGCACAATCAATGGGAAATGGGACAGCTCATGGTGCTAAAAGTCCTAATTCATTTAAAACATCTTCATTTTAATTACACTTGACTACCCACGAGAGGGCTTCGTGTTCTGTTGGAGCCTATTTCTTCCTATTTAAGAAATAAGTGGTAGACCTACCTGTCTGACGGACGAAATTAGGCTATGGCCTGCTATATCCAAAGATTTGTCGGTCAATTCCTCCACCCACCATGTCCTCTTTAAATATATCTTACCTCCATGTCAGTGAAGGGCTGTTAAATTAAAACCAAGACTCGAATTGAGGGGGTATGTGAGGGTTTGCCATAGGCCTACCTTTAATTCACCCTTAAGAGTCTATGGACGCGTCAATCTAAGTAACATAATAGAACCCCCCCCCCCCCCCCCCCCCCCATCAAAATCCGTCAATTTAAGATAGAGATACCTGTTCTTTTTGCATGGGCTGTGCTTCAATCAACCGCATCCGCCTATGTCAGCCTTCCACATCTGTGGTGGAAGGCGACCGAGCTACCTCAATGTTTCTCAGACGTGAGACATCCTGAAAACCGGTCTTTTCACGAAAACATCTGTAGCATCTGAAGGTTTGGCCTACAAACGAATTTGACCCCACTGTGGAAAAGCAAGACTCTCATGAACACAATGGTTTTCTCCTATAAGTGTAAGGGGACTCATCTGAAGGTAACCCAAACAAATGAATGCAACTATTGAGGTAGTTTTGCGCCAACAAAAATAAGGGGTTAAGGATGTGTGTCCCCCCCAAAAAAATATATATTTCCTGAGCTTTCTTATATCTCCTAGATATAGGCAGACACTTCAAAACCTTATTCCTTATGATACATTTTTGGACTGTATTTTTGGCCATTTATGAATGTGTTGATCAGTGTGTTTCTATGGGCAATAGTAGTAAAGGCCAAATTAAATATTTATACATTTCTATATCTTTAAAGGGGTCTTAAAATTCCAAATGAAATAGCTAAATGATCCATGGTATGATCATCTTAAAAAAATCCCATATGTTAGTAGAACCCCCCCCCCCCCCCAGATCCAATTATTTACAGTTATCTATAAAAGCGCTTTGGACCGCGATGCTTTATGCTTCAAACAAGCTGTGAAATACCCAGGAAAGACATGACTCAAGTGCATATGGGGATATGGTTGTTTCGTTTCATTGACATTCAGAGGCTGAGCTACAACCTTCTACAGCGAAGGAGACAAAAAGGGAACGGAGCTCGCGCTTTCAGCTGAGCCAGCTGAACCAATACTGAGTGCTCTTATTCTCTCCCCTTTCACAATATAAGCCTGAAACAACTTCTAAAGACTGTTGACATCTACTGGAAGCCTTAGGAAGTGCAATCTGACCCCACAGACACAGGATATTGGACAGGTAATCACTTCAAAAAACTACAAACCTCAGATTTCCCACTTCCTGGTTGGATTTTTGTCAGGTTTTTGCCTGCCAAATGAGTTCTGTTATACTCACATACATTATTTTAACAGTTTTGGAAACCTTAGAGTGTTTTCTACGCAAATTATATGCATATTCTAGCTTCTAGGCCTGAGTAACATGCAAATTACTCTGGGTGCGCTTTTCATTCAAACTTCCCAATGCTGCCCCCTATCCCAATGAAGTTTTAAGCAGAGTAGCGAGCATTTAAAGTTGTATAATTTTTTTGTGTCGGTAGGCCTACTCTGTCTGGGTTGGAAAGGTAGGCTTAACTTTTGAAAGTACCATGCTCAGAATCCGAATTACTTCTCAGATTTAATTATTTGCAAACAGGGACAGTTTCATTGCAAACAAGACATACTGATTTGGCATTGGAGTAATATGATAAAATGAACACATAGGCCTATCTCTCTGTACAATCTTAGCTTCTAATTTCTGTAATTTGTCTGGTACTAAAAGAGATTCTTTATGTCACGTTCTGACCATCGTTCTTGTGTGTTTTCCTTGTTTTAGTGTTGGTCAGGACGTGAGCTGGGTGGGCATTCTATGTTGTGTGTCTGGTTTGTCTATTTCTATGTTTGGCCTGATATGGTTCTCAATCAGAGGCAGGTGTTAGTCATTGTCTCTGATTGGGAACCATATTTAGGTAGCCTGTTTTGTGTTGGGTTTTTGTGGGTGATTGTTCCTGTCTTTGTGTTTGTGGCACCAGATAGGACTGTTTCGGTTTTTTCACGTTTCTTGTTTTGTAGATTGTTGTATTTTCATCTTTATTAAAGATGTACAAAAATAACCACGCTGCATTTTGGTCCGCCTCTCTGTCACCAGAAGAAAACCGTTACACTTTAATATGTAAAATTATGTAGAATTGTATCAAATGTTTATAAAAATATATATTTTTCTCTGACATGCAAGTATGATGATCGATTCATGCAATGCTTTTACCATAAAGGAGATCTTTCCACCCCTACTCTTGTTCCCAGTGCGAACCCACAACCTTCTGGCCCGCAGCCCAGTGCACTATCAAAATTCCTGCGGTGCCACATAACAGTTAAAGAACGAAGAACAGTTTCTAAAACTGCATATGTAAAACTGCTCTGGTCTGTCCAAGAGGTAAGAGTAAATGGTAGACATATTCTCTGCTATCTGCTTTGTTTTTCCACTTTGTTTTAAAGGTGGAAAAGAGAAGAATTATCTTTCACGATTGGCCGAACGCTCTCATCATAAAAGTATTTTGTTAAAATGGGTTACCTGTCTCTTTGCTGGACATAATACATTCCTATGGGGTTTTACCTAAAATGATGTGTACAGGACAGGTTTCCTGTAATTTTTCTTAAAAATGACACAAAACAGAATATCACATTATATAGCATTGCAATCAGTAGACTTCAGGGAATACCATATTACTTTTTAGAGTATTTACATGTAAACTATTGGAACTAACCATGAAAACATGAACAAAAAGCATTATTTTGTCAAGCGTTTTCAACACTTTTCTACTAAAAGTTTAAACGATATGTATTTCTTGCCCATTTATTGTGTTTTCAAGACACCCTGAAGCATTTTAAGTCATCATTGTGCTGTATGTACCAAGTTAATCTAGTCCAATATGGCCCCATGCAGCTGGTTGGCAGACATGTTGGAAATGGCCGGCAGGGGGTAATGGACAAAATCTGTGATGGCACAATAGCCAAAAATACTTATTTAAACATGCCCCAGCTGTGTGTGAAATGTGGTGGCTCTATCACAAAGTCCACAATTTTCTTCTGTAGCCGGTGAATTATGGTCAAAATGACCTCAACATGACCCCCATGAAGGTCTTCAGAGTATTTTATGATCAGAAGTGTCATCTATATTATCTGTGGGGTTTATTTAATGGGTGAATAACATTACTAAGTCATTTTGATATTGTTGGGAATGATTTTACCCTATTTTGTTCTAACAGGAAATCCGAATTGCTGTAATTTTATTAAAATGGCCACCGTGGTTGACTGACATGCTTCCCAGACTGCCTCCGTCAGTATGAGTGTACCAAGTTTGATACTTGTATCATAAAGTGGAAGGATCTCTGATATATTTGGTTCTTATCCGCTGGACTAATAAAACCAATACTGTGTGTATTATGTGGGTACAAAGGGAATGCTCAGAATAGGGAGCAATTTGTGTGTGTGTGAGTAAAGATAAAACCTCTACAGACACCCCTACCACCCACACACCTAACATTTTATACTTGCAACAATAACAAACCTTAACTGGTTTTCATGATTAAAAACCGCTACTATAGGTCCATAATACATTCTTATTGCACAGAGAGCCTTCCAAGCCAAAACCTTAAAACGGCATATAACATTGTGCGTTCATATGAGGAGCTTATCATTGCAATAACAACAAGATGCTAATTAGTTGTTAACCGAGCAACTTTTGACTGAATAGTGTAATCAACACTGGATGATAATTCCAGTTACATCCTGTCTGTCTCATTATAAAGCACTTATATAAACAGCAGAGAACTCATGTTGAGAACAGTGTGAGTATACTCTAGTCGGGCCACGGGTTTGGTTGGTGGAGAGTAGGGATGTGCATCGTTCCCTTTACAAGTCGATTCAATACGTAACTAGATACATGGGCTCTGATAGATACAGGAGGGTTACGTTTTTAGTTTGAGTGCATTCGCATCGATGCGATTTGGTTCAATGCGATACGATTTGTTGCATTAAACACGTTTATTTTCCATTCTAAATTCAAATATGCTGCCGATGGAGCTCGTGAGCTGGGCCTCTCTGAGCTGGATCTGTCTGAGCTGACTTCCGTGTGTGTGTGGTTAAACGATGTATGTCTATGGTGTATGTACTAAATTGAGTTGTGCCATAAAGGAGGCTACCACCTCACTACCAATATCAGATTAGGGAGGGTAATGTAGCCTGTTTTTTTACCCCCTGTTATTAAAGACAGTTTATTAAATAATTGACTTGAATAGTTAATATCTTAGGCCTAAAGGACAGAGAAGGACTCTGGAGTTTTAGGGCTAACAACCACACTCAAGAAACACAAAGAAGTTCAAGAACATTATTCAAGGGATCGCAGTTGGTGGCAGGATTGAGATAATCTAAAATACAGTCAGGTATGTTGTATGTTTACATTATTTCGTATAACTCTACCATAGAGTTAAATGAAGAAGTCATGAATTTTCTTCATTTGCAGAAAACAAATAGTTTTTTAAACCATACAGTATAATACACAGATCTCTGCTTTACAATTTGGCTTTTACATTTTTTGGCCTCTTCCTCCATCCAAATTACATAATTCAATGTACAAGTCACAGTTCAAATGTACATTATAAACGTCTTGTGCTTTTCAAAGTATTCTTCCCATGAAATGCATTCTCTCACATTTAGGGACAGGGGTTTTTGCTTGTTTAAAAAAAAAACACTTTGGTTCTGAAATCACCATTAACTACAAATGAACTCGTACTTTTTGCAGATTAAGTGATATGACATAAACCAATGAATAGATTGCGCAGTTTTGGACTTCCAAGCTGAAACTGTATGCAGGCCAGTTCATGACCTCTTTAGGCCTGTTTGTGACAGAGTGTGTTTTACGTGGCCAGAAATACACCCTTGAGTTTGAAATAGTTGAGGCTAGTCAACAGCCATTACTGTCAGGTTCTACATGCGAGCGCCTTGGACTTATTAACTTCACCATCCCAGCTGATCTTAACATTATAGACAAAGTCCAGGCTGGGCCCCTGAGCAAGGAGACACTCCTAAGCAAGTACCATGATGTCTTCAACGCACCGGTCGAGTCAGTTCCTGGGGAAGTCCACTTTGAGTTGGACGCAGAAATCCAGCCTGTCCAGTGTGCACCCCGCAATGTACCAGTGGCCATGAAAGCAGCTACGAAGGCTCAGCTTGACAAATACGAAGCAGATGGCCACATCATATCCGTCACCGAGCCTACGGACTGGATAAGTAATGTGGTTATCGTCAAGAAACCAGACAAGCTACGGATATGCATTGATCCTAAACACCTCAACCGGGCTCTGCGACGTTCACATTACATTATGCCCACGTTGGAGGATGTTCTTTACAAGCTCCCAAAGGCCAGAGTCTTCACGCTCGTGGATGCCAGAGATGCCTTTCTGCAGTGCAAGCTCGACGAGCCCAGCAGCTACATGACCACCTTTTGGACACCCTGGGGCAGGAAGAGGTGGTTGAAGCTTCCGTTTGGTGTCTCCGTGGCTCCAGAGGTGTATCAGCGGAAACAGCATGAGCTGTTGATGGGACTTAGTGGCGTGGAACCCATAGCAGATGACATTCTCGTAGTGGGCTGTGGGGACAGTGATGAGGAGGCAGAATGTGACCATGACGCCAAGCTGCTGGCCCTGATGGTCAGATGCAGACAGGTCAAGCTAAGGCTAAGCATAAAAAAGCTTCAGTTTAAAGTGCCAGAGGTCCGCTTTCATGGGCACATCTTGTCCTCCACCGGATTGAAGGCGGATCCTGAAAAAGTGAAGGCTGTCTTGGAAATGCCCCACCCATCTGACGTGAAGGGAGTGCAGCGCTTCGTCGGATTCGTCACCTACCTGGCCAAATTCCTACCGCGGCTCTCTGAAGTGTGTGAGCCACTGAGGAGGCTCATGGACAAGGACACCATCTGGCATTGGCTCCCAAAACATGACGCAGCGGTGAGGGAAATAAAACAACTGGTCACCCAGACACCTGTACTGCGATACTACAATGTGTCAAAACCTGTCACGATTCAGAGTGACTCAAGCCAGTATGGACTTGGCTGTTGCCTCATGCAGGAGGGCCAGCCTGTGGCATTCGCCTCTAGGGCACTCACCCCAACAGAGCAGAACTATGCCCAGATAGAGAAGGAGTGCCTCAGCATTGTGTTTGCATGCCAACGCTTCCACCACTACCTGTACGGGCGCGACAATATTACCGCAGAGACCGATCACAAGCCCCTTATTGCTATAATCAGCAAGCCTCTCCTGAATGCCCCAAAACGACTGCAGAGCATGCTACTGGCCCTACAAAACTACAACCTCAAGGTGGTGTATAAGCCAGGGCCAGAGATGTATGTGAGTGACACGCTCAGCAGGGCTACTGCATCAGGCACTCACACACGCTCCATGCATGAACAACACGCAGTGTGCAGCTTACAAACAGAGCAAGTGGATGTTGAACACATCAACCAGGCTGACTACCTTAATGTTACGGACCAGCGCCTTATACAAATCAGACAGCACACAGACAGGGACGGGCAACTCCAGGCATTGAGGTCTGTGATTCTGATGGGCTGGCCCGACTGCAGGGAAGAAACTGCTTTAGCCGTCAGAGAATATTGGCCAATCAAAGAGGAGCTCAGTGTTCAAAACGGAGTGATATTCAAGAGTCAGAGAGTCGTTATTCCCCGGTCTCTGCGCCCTGAGATGTTGGCACGCGTGCACTCAAGTCACATAGGAGGTGAGGCCTGTTACAGACAAGCACGTGACACACTGTATTGGCCAGGAATGCAGAGTGAAATTAAAGACTATGTCAGTAAATGCACAATCTGCAATGAATATGCCATTGAGCAACAGAGAGAGACGATGATGTCCCACGAGCTACCGATGCGCCCCTGGCAGATAGTAAGTCTAGATCTCTTCCAGCACAGTGGCAAAGACTTTCTGCTGGTAGTCGATCATTACTCAGACTTTTGGGAGATCGACCTCCTCCCCGACCTCTCAGCAGAGACAACGATCAAACGCTGCAAGGCTCAGTTTGCCCGCTATGGCCAGCCAGATAGGGTAATTTCAGACAATGGACCCCAATTCTCCGGAGTTGAGTTCCGAAAATTTGCTGCAGGATGGGAATTCGAGCACGTCACTTCATCACCACGACACCCAAAAGCTAATGGGAAGGCAGAGTCCGCAGTAAAAATCGCAAAGAACCTCTGCAAAAAGGCTCTGCGAGAGGGCAAAGATGCCTGGAAAGCAATCCTGCAGTGGCGCAATACCCCGACAGAAGGCATGGACAGCAGCCCGGCACAGCGCCTCATGGCACGGCGCTTAAAAGCAGCTCTGCCAGTAGCCAGCACTCTCCTGGAGCCATGTGTGGTGACAGACGTGCTGGTGAAGCTACGTCACAGAAGACAGGTCTCCAAGTTCATCTACGACAAATCAGCAAAAGACTTACCTGAGCTCAGGGTGGGTGAAACGGTGCGAATGAAGCCACTATCAGGGGACCGGACAGGCCTCTGGAGACTCGGATCCTGTGTACAGAAAGTGGCACCACGCTCCTACTTGGTCGAAGTGAATGGATCACTGTACCGTCGTAACAGGGTTGACCTTCGGATTGCTGAGCCAGCACCTACTCAGAACCCTGATGGTCAAAGGGGTCGCATGACAAAAGACAGAACCCCAGCAAGTCACATGGGGCCTGAGGCACTGGGCGAAGAGCCAGGGGATCACAGGTCGGCCGCTCCCTCGCCCATCAATTCTCCCCTTAGACATTCAGGTGACACGCCTGTGCGGGAACCCGCAGTCCACGCAGACAAGCCCCCTGTTTTTTCACGATGCGGGCGTCTGTCCCAGCCACCAAAAATACTTAATCTGTAGGTTTCCCATCAGGGATTGTTGACAGAGATAAAAGTGAAGAGAATATCAAAATGTGTTGTTGTTCTGGAAAAAAAATAAAATAAATACTAAACTGTTCATGTTGGAAATTGTTACTAGGTTTGTTTTGTTAGTGAATTGACACCTCCTGTCCTATTTTATTAAAGGGAAGATGTTATGGGTGGAAGATGGCACAGTGATGCCATCTGTTGGTAAATATTCATTACTGCAACTCTTGGGTTTTACCGGGGTGCTTGAGATACCCGGATGTGTTGTGATGTACTGAACAAGACTGGTTACTCGCATCAATGCCTCTGTCTCGTCATTTAGCATTCAAACAGCAATGTTTACGTTTTTATGGAGAGAGATCTGTCGCTTCCGCCATGCAGTGCTCCTCGCAAATATGATTATTCTCCTCGTCATGAAATGATCAACTTTTCCTTGTATATCAAAAAATAGCGATAGCCAGATGAGAGCTGTGTCCAGTGGCTTACCTTTATTTCGGTAAAACACAATTTTCAACTGCGCATAAATAATAATAACCTAGCAAATGACATAGGTTGTCACTCAACTAATGAAGCCTAATATCACGCAAGCCATTTCAGCATTTAAATGCTGAAGTTGGAGCGCAGTTGTGCAAGAACAGGAAAAGGCCGCCTATCTGGCGTTGGTCAGTGTGGGAAGCTGGGCACAGTCGCGCAATTTGACTAGGCTACTGATATTAAGTTGCCTGGGGTTGTGTGGCATGTAACATTACTTTTGGATCAATGGCTGTCGACACAGTAACATGCAATTCGAGACTGAAGGAGAGGACGCATCCGTTGACTTAAAATATGAGAGGTATTTTCTGGAGATAGATATAATGTAATATGAGCAAAACCTTTTAGTGAACAGGCGATACACAATGTTTGAATACATTTTCTGACCGATGCATGCTACCTACATTTGGATCGGTTTGGTGTCCGCGGACAGATGCAGTTGTATCTTAAACACTTGAATCGGGCACCGATGCATATCGGAGAATCATTACAACCCTAGTAGAGAGCATACTTGATTACTCTATTGACATCAGTGCTGGTAGGAAGAGCACTTCACAACACTAACGTTACAGCTTAAGCTACAAGACAATCAATATCTCATTTACAGTAGGCTTGTTTATTCTTGTTTCTCTTCACAACCAGTCACAAATTCTGATATACAGTTCCATTTACACACTTCATATAATTCTTGTCAAACCTTTTTTATGTTCTATCAAAGCAATATTTTCCAATCAAGCTAATCGTGCACAATTCAACATTGAGTTCATATGTAAACTCAGCAACAACAAAAAACGTTCCCTGACTGTCAACTACGTTTATTTTCAGCAAACTTAACATGTGTAAATATTTGAATGAATATAACAAGATTCAACAACTGAGACATAAACTGAACAAGTTCCACAGACATGTGACTAATATAAATTGAATAATGTGTCCCTGAACAAAGGGGGGTCAAAATCAAAAGTAACAGTCAGTATCTGGTGTGGCCACTAGCTGCAATAAGTACTGCAGTGCATTTCCTCATGGACGGCACCAGATTTGCCCGTTCTTGCTGTGAGATGTTACCCCACTCTCCCACCAAGGCACCTGCTAGTTCCCGGACATTTCTAGGGGGAATGTCCCTAGCCTTTACCCTCGATACAACAGGTCCCAGACGTGCTCAATGGAATTGAGATCCGGGCACTTTGCTGGCCATGGCAGAATACTAACATTCCTGTCCTGCAGGAAATCACGCACAGAATGAGCCGTATGGCTGGTGGGATTGTCATACTGGAAGGTTTATGTCAGGATGAGCCTGCAGGAAGGGGACCACATGAGGGAGGAGGAGGTCTTCTCTGTAACGCACAGCGTTGAGATTGCCTGCAATGACAACAAGCTCAGTCCGATGATGCTGTGACACACCGCCCCAGACCATGACGAACCCTCCACCTCCAAATCAATCCCACTCCAGAGTACAGGCCTCGGTGTAACGCTCATTCCTTCAACGATAAACGCGAATCTGACCATCACCCCTGGTGAGACAAAACCGCGACTCGTCAGTGAAGAGCACTTTTTGCCATTCCTGTCTGGTCCAGCGACGGTGGGTTTGTGCCCATAGGCAACGCTATTGCCGGTGATGTCTGGTGAGGACCTGCCTTAAAACAGGCCTACAAGCCATCGGTCCAGCCTCTCTCAGCCAGTCTGAGCACTGATGGAGGGATTGTGCGTTCCTGATTTAACTCGGGCAGTTGTTGTTGCCATCCTGTGCCTGTCCCACGGGTGTGATGTTCGGATGTACCGATCCTGTGCAGGTGTTGTTACATGTGGTCTGCCACTGCGAGGACATACAGCTGTCTGTCCTGTCTCCCTGTAGCACTGTCTTAAGTGTCTCACAGTGCGGACATTGACATTTATTTCCCTGGCCACATCTGCAGTCCTCATGCCTCCTTGCAGCATGCCTAAGGCATGTTCACGCAGGTGAGCAGGGACCATGGAAATCTTTCTTTAGTTTTTTTTCAGTCAGTAGAAAGGCCTCTTCTGTGTCCGAAGTTTTCATAACTGTGACCTTAATTGCCTACCGTCTGTAAGCTGTTAAGTGCCTTAACAACCGTTCCACAGGTGCATGTTCATTAATTGTTTATGGTTCATTGAACAAGCACAGGAAACAGTGTTTAAACCCTTTACAATGAAGATCTGTGAAGTTATTTGTATTTTTACGAATTATCTTTGAAAGACAGGGTCCTGAAAAAGGGACGTTTCTTTTTTTGCTGAGTTTATATTCACAAACTATTAGACCACCACCTTGTGGTGAAATTGGTGTATGAAAGCGGCAAAAATGTACTCAACAATATTAGTATGACATTAATAATTTTATTGCGTCACTTCATTTGATCATTTCAGCCCAGGGACAGCCATAAAGGGACAATAAAAGATCAGCAACAGACAGGTAACGATGCAGGTAGAAAATACAGGTTAAAGTAATCAATTCTGACCAAATAAACATTTCTGAAGCTAATGTACACACTACTTTTGAAGAATCTACATGTGTTATTAAAGACAATGATTGAATAAACTGACTTGAATAGTTAAGCTACTGGATGAGATCTTAGGCCTAAAGGACAGAGAAGGATTCTGGAATTTTAGGGCAACCAAACACACTCAAGAAACACAAAGAAGTTCAAGAACATTATTCAAGGGATCGCAGTTGGGGGCAGGATTGAGATAATCTAAAATACAGTAGAAAGAAAAAAGATGATTCTAACCCATTGTATATCACAGCTTTACTCTTCAGAATATTGCAGCAGAATGTAAACACAGATGTTTGTTTACATTGTTTATGGATGCTATTTCCAGTATAGAATAGGGAAATACAGACAAATTAATTTATTTGAATACAGTCAGGGATGTTGTATGTTTACAAAGAGAGCCACATCATTTCGTATAACTCTACCATAGAGTTAAATTAAGATAAGTCATGAATGTTCTTCATTTGCAGAAAACATTTTTATTTTTTAACCATACAGTATAATACACAGATTGCTGCTTTATAATTTGGCTTTTACATTTTTTTGGCCTCTTCCTCCATCCAAATGACATAATTCAATGTACAAATCACAGTTCAAATGTAGATTATAAACATCTTGTGCTTTTCAAAGTATTCTTCACATGAAATGCATTCTCTCACATGTTGGGCCATGTTTTTTTTTCCTGAGTATGATCTCATCACAACAGGAAAAACTCCTGGCCCTACTCATTTAAAATAGAAAAAGTATAACCTATAGTTTTTCCAAATGACTGGGTTCCTCCTGTTCAGTTCAGGCTACCACATAAACCTCTGTACAGCCGGACTATTTGGCCATTGAAAAGTCTTGTTGATGAAGATGTAGAGTGTGGCTGCGTTGACGGCTGTATAGAACAGGAACTCCAGCACCAGTCTGGTGAGGGAGGGCAGGGGCATGTGGAGGCGGTAGAGCAGGTACGGAACAATAAAGTACCTGAACTCTAGCAGCTTCTGAGGCACTGTGGCCGCCAGCAGACACACCAGGAACGCCAGGATCCAGAACAACGACCGGGATTTCAGAGTGTCCACGAAGTTCCACGCTGCAAACACGTATGCCGGGATGAGGGCAAAACGCACCGCCTCGTGCTTCTGGAAGATCCTCTTCCACACATAGAAGGGGAAGTGTCTGTTGTCAGCCAGGAGGTACTTGTGCACGAAGGTGAACTTCCACACTAGGAGCAGGCAGAGTCCTGTGATCACTAAGTAGAGCAGTGGCTGCTTCTTGAGGGTCTGGAGGAAGCGGATAGCTCGGTGGTAGCACAGCGACGTGGGGATGGAGAAGAAGAGGGCAAAGGAGAAGAAGTAGAAGAGCTGAGGGAAGTTGAGACAGGCCTCGTGACTGGTTCTGTCCCCGATTACAATCCCATCATTCAACACGATGAACGCAATAAAACCCACGGCAACAAGAATGTACGGCCACGCCACTAGCGTCACAGCCTTCACGTGATTGGCTGTGGTCAGGAATTCCAACAGGAAACGCATCACTCTCTTCACCCCACTTACGGAGAAAGGTATCTGACAGGGCAACTTGTCATCCTTCTTCTTTGACTGTTCCGTCCTCCAGGTTTCATCCATCTTGTTGGCCACCACCGTGGCGGCACAGAACGCCACCCAGATGATGTTTGTCTGGCGGAAGAATATGGCGAAGACGCCGAGGAGTGCCGAGGCTTTGTGACAGCCATACAGGGTCATGAGGTACGTGAAGAGGATGAAGAAAGTAGATCCGGCATCTGTGTAGTAAAGGAAGTTGAAGAAGTAGAGCACGGGGAAGGTAGACAGGGACAGGGCTGAGAGAACTCTGCGGGAGGCCGTCTTAGTCTGAAAGAGAAACCATGGTTGTTATGACTAACAAAATGAATGCAATTGAAGCTTTAAGGGCATTCAATCATTTTTTTCAAGGTCTTAATTTATACCGAAATGATTTGCGTAAGGTGAGTAAAAGTTGTACTGGAGCAAAAGCCATGTCTACATAAAAACAAAGCTTAGTACAATATAAAAGCTGTTTTTTGGGGGGGGGGTCAAATGTAATATATTTCAACACTAACTTCCTTTTCACCCAAGTTTAAACTAATCTAAACATTGACATAGATTCATAACTAATCCTAACATATTGCTCAACATACCCAACCATTATTCCCCCAACCAGATTTAGCTGACAGCACAAAACACCAACTAAACACAATTAATGAAAAATATACCGCATCACAAATGCTAGTGCGCACATTGAAGCTTTCCAGAACAGGAGCTTGCCACCCTTGGGGATGTTATAAATGTAATAACATGTAATACCATTAAATAACATTATTACCTTCTCTTTGAGGTGGAGCTTGCAGATGATGAGATAGAGCAGGTAGAGGATGCCACAGTTGAAGAGGAGGTTGATGAAGCGCAGCATTGCGGTAGAACACACTACCTTCCCTGTGAGGTCCACGAGCCACACCACTGGCTTGATCACGCCCACTGACGCCAGGTACAGGCCAGGAAGCGTGGTGATCATTGGGTCCCACTGGAACAACAAAGAGAAAGGAAAAAGTACCCGTTAAAGAGCCTCTACTACAGCATTCAATTCAAAAGGGTTCATGTTATTTAAACTAGACAGACGCCAAATGGTTTAGTTATATATAGGGCTATATACCACTGCAGAATTACAATGCTTTTCAGGATTCAGGCATGGTATCCACAATAATGACTAGCGAGAGTAATCTGTCTGTGTTCATAGTCACAGATGGCTTAGAGAGGGGTTAAAAAGTCTAGCTAGCATTCTGTCACAATATTCCAAGGACAAGCGTTGCGTTAATCCGACAAGCAAACAATGTAACAAAATCAAGGAAATTTCATTGACAGAGCAAAATGATACCTCGTTGAACTTCCCGTAGCAGTATTTCTGAGCTTGACGGACGTGAAATATTTCGTCCATGTAGGGCTCCCTTTGCTCCCGAGTTATTTTGGAGAAAAGGAGACACGAAACCAAAAAGTTGGTGCTGCAGAGAGCAGTGAAAATGTACCCTTCGAATTTCTCCATCTTCACCTAGAAATTCCCGAACTAACGCGGAAATCAATCTAAAATTAGCTAGATATTTATATATGGTGTACGCAACATACGTTTAATTTCATGTTAACTACAGATTAAATGTATATAAAATGACAAAAAATACAGATATCTTAATCTAGCTAAAAAGCGAACGGAAGAGTTACATTTTTTTGACAGTTTGGTGGTCCCGTCAGTGGAAGGTAGTCCGTACAGAAGCTGTTTAAAAATTCTAAGTTCCTATCAATATCATTTCACAAATTATTGAATTGCTTCTCTGTCGTACAATCGTTTTAAAAATGCGAGTATATCTAATATATTTTATTTCATAATAAGTATTGACAATTATTAGGTATAGCATAAATATTTTTTGTCGTGTAAAACCGGAACCTTTTAGATTAATTGTGTTACCTTGTTTTTGTTCCCTGTGTATTTCTTTTTTTTAACCACGTGAGATGGTCTAACTGAAATGTTCGAGTCTTTTTTTATCCACAAATTCGTTTTTCTTCAGTTATGTATTCAACTCAGGAATTGGAACTCTTTCCTGATCGTACTGTAACTCAGTTGCTATTCAAAGATGTCAAAAACGCTGCAGAATTGAGGAAAAATGCCATGGAAGGAAAGATTAATGGTGCCTTGATAAACCCGTCTATGGTGAGACAATGTAGCTAGCTAGCTAGCTAGAAATGTTGGTTTGATGTAATGTATGAATGCTTGACTGAAGTTGATTTATTGATCCACAAACTGATGATTTGAAATGTTTGCAGATAGTGAACCCCTTCCAAGTGCTAGTGGCAGCAAACAAGGCAGTTCATTTACATAGTACTGGAAAAATGAAGACAAGGAGTTTATATTCCGAAATCATCTACAACCTTTCACCCACTAATAATGTAAGTAGCCTCTAAATGTATCACACACACACACACACACATACACTCCTTTCAAAGTAATATCCCATCCCAATGTCTTTGACATATATTTTCCTTTAGATTTCAGAGGCCTTCAAGAGGTTTGGGATGTCAGACAGTGACAGTGCTGTTCTCATAGTTCTAGTCCATCTCAAAGAGGAGACGCAGCACATGACTGACATCATTGCCAAGGTGGATGGACAACAGATCCCAGTTGAAGATGTCTCAATGTTGACCGACCCTGCTAAGGTCAAAAAGGTTGGTCTTGTTTTTCTTTCTAAGTCTTGTTTTTCCTGGAGTGTTGGACACACACACACACACACTAATATAATATATACAGTGCCTTCAGAAAGTATTCAGACCCCTTGACTTTTTCCACATTTTGTTACGTTACAGCCTTATTCTAAAATGTTTTGCTTTTTTTAAATCCTCAGCAATCTACACACAATACCCCATAATGATAAAGTGAAAACAGATTTATTAAAAGTCAAAAACATAAATACCTTGTTTTCATAAGTATTCAGACCATTTGCTATGAGTCTCAAAATTGAGCACAGGTACATCCTGTTTCAATTGATCATCCTTGAGATCCTACAACTTGATTGGAGTCCACCTGGGGTAAATTCAATTGATTTGACATGATTTGGAAAGGTACACACCTGTCTATATAAGGTCCCACAGTGGATGTCAGAGCAAAAACCAAGCCATGAGGTCAAAGGAATTGTCCGTAGAGCTCTGAGACAGGATTGTGGCAAGGCACAGATCTGGGGAAGGGTACCAAAACATTTCTGCAGCATAGAAGTTCCCAAGCACACAGTGGCCTCCATCATTCTTAAATTGAAGAAGTTTGGAATCACAAAAACTCTTCCTAGAGCTGGCCAAACTGAGCAATCTGGGGAGAAGGACCTTGGTCAGGGAGGTGACCAAGAACCCGATGGTCACTCTGACAGAGCTCCAGAGTTCCTTTGTGGAGATGGGAGAACCTTCCAGAAAGACAATCATTTCTGCAGCACTCCACCAATCAGGCAATTATGGTAGAGTGGCCAGACGGAAGCCATTCCTCAGTAAAAAGCATGTGACAGCCCACTTGGAGTTTGCCAAAAGATAGGTGTCTTTTGACAAGATTCTCTGTCTGATGAAACCAACATTGAACTCTTTGGCAAGTGAGGAAACATGGCACCATCCCTACGGTGAAGCATGGTGGTGGCAGCATCATGATGTGGGGATGTTTTTCAGTGGCAGGGACTGGGAGACTAGTCAGGATCGAGGGAAAGATTAATTGAACAAAGTACAGAGAGATCCTTGATGAAAACCTGCTCCAGAGTGCTCAGGACCTCAGACTGGGGCAAAAGTTCACCTTCCAACAGGGCAACGATCCTAAGCACACAGACAAAACAATGCAGGAGTGGCTTCGAGACAAGTCTCTGAATGTCCTTGAGTGGCCCAGCCAGAGCCCGGACTTGAACCCGATCGAACATCTCTGGACAGACCTGAAAAATAGCTGTGCAGCGACGCTCCCCATCCAACCTGACAGAGCTTGAGAGGATCTGCAGAGAAGCATGGGAGAAACTCCCCAAATACAGGAGTGCCAAGCTTGTAGCGTCATACCTAAGAAGATTCGAGGCTGTAATCACTGCCAAAGTTGCAACAAAGTACTGAATAAAGGGTCTGAATACGAATGTAAATGCGATTATTTGTTTTTTTATTTTGAATATATTTGCAAACATTTCTGAACCTGTTTTTGCTTTGTCATTGATGAGGGAAAAAAACAATTGAACACATTTTAGAATACGGCTGTAACATAACAAAATGTGGAAAAGGTAAAGGGGTTTTGAATATCTGTATGTATTTGGAAAAAAATGGCAGAGATTTAGCCAAATGTACATCTCTGTAAACATGTTTTGTTATGGGCTTGTGATGTTGCAATTGCAAGTACATTTTTTCTATACCTTGTCAAAGCCTTTTTCAACTCCATTCATATGACTCATCTCACTGATACTGACAGTTTATTCTAGAAATGACTGAAATGTTTTCCAATTAGCACTTTTGGAGAGTGAAGAACTAAAGTGTCACCAACTGATTTTTAAATGCACTTTTGGGATGGAACCTTGCGTAAGTACAGTTTTATCTAAGCAATACTGAAGCTCTTTTGGGAAATATAGATGTGGAGTGGCCCCTCAGTATTAAGCAGGGATGCAAACTAGTCACCTTTTGGCGAAATTCGCAGTTTTGAATCCAAAATAGGGGACCTACAGTGTAGATCCGATGAAAAAAGTTTGGGAGGGGGGCTTTGGATCACTACTGGCTGTAATCAAACGAGTGATGCGTGTTTGTATGCGAGTGAGTGATGCCTGTTTGGACCAATTCTGGCTGTGTCCAAGGCTCAGCCTATCGTTCACATTACAAAAGAATGCAGCATGCGAATGAAGAGACAAGAGAAAACCAACTTGCTAGTTACAGCATCAGCGCTCGCTCTGGAAAGACAGCAGAGTGTAGAAAGGCAGTTTGCCAGTTACAGCAGCGCGTCCCCTGAACGATAACGAAGAGGTAGGTGAGAAGCCTGACCACGGAGACTGGGGTGAGAAGGTGATGAAGCGTACTTCATGACCTGTAACCGAAAATCAATGGCATTTGGAAAGTTTGAGGTGAGGGAGAAGGTGTGGTGGAACAGGAATTGTTAGCATTGTTAAGTATCTTGCTAGCTGGATTGAATTCTCCGTTAGCTAGCCAGAGAAATGTTGAGCAACATTATCCAATTTAGCTGATCAAATTATTGAGTTTATTGTGTGAAAATTAGCTGACTAATAAAGTCAGACAGCTAGCTAGCTAACGTTACACCATCAGATGAGCTAACGTTAGTAACCTAACCAATTCACTATAGTATTAACTGGTATATGACTCCTTGTCGTTCCTCAAGTTATAACACCTTAGTTGCTTACTGGACCCTGGCAATTTGTGTGAAAAGTTAACTAGCTAACGAACTATCTGTGAACCAATGTTTTCTACAGTATGTGGTTAATTTTTAGAATGAGAGAATTGGGTGTAAATGTGGCGTTGCTTGTTAAACAAGTGGTTTCAGGGATCAAGTGTAGCGGGAGCTGAGCCTGGCTGTCACGACTTCTGCCGAAGTCTGTCCCTCTCCTTGTTCGGGCGGCGTTTGGCGGTCGACGTCACCGGTCTTCTAGCCATCGCCGCTCCACTTTTCATTTTCCATTTGTTTTGTCTTGTTTTCCTGCACACCTGGTTTACATCTCCTCATAATTACTATGTGTATTTAGCCCTCTGTCCCTCCCTGTCTGTGTGGGGTATTGTTTATTGTCAGGTTGGTACGCTTCCAGCTGGTTTGCGTCGGGTTTTGTTTTACACCCGTGCTTTGTGGCAGCCGGTACTTTGAACGCGGTTGCGTTCTGTTCAAAATATTGCCTCAGTAAAGTGCTTTGTCCACTCATCTCTGCTCTCCTGCAGCCTGTAATACAGTGCAGTGTAGCCCAAAGATATTGCTTTTGTTGTGTTGAACTTGATAGTTACACTTTTGTATGAGTGAGGGGGAGTATCAAATGTTTTACTCAGTAAATGTTATTTTTGCACACGTAGCTTTGTGCACTTGATCAATATCTACTATAGTGGCCACTACAATAGAGCAAAAATAGCATTGTTTGTTTCATTCTATTTTTACTTTAAGATGTTTTTTCCCAAGTGCAATATTTAGATGTGTGTGTGTGTGTGTGTGGTCACACACTTTCTATTATAAAGGCTGTCATGGCTAACTGCAATATTAGTGTATTGTTTTTTTATCAAGACTTGAGTGTCATATGCAGTAAGTCTAGGCAACAAATAACATTGGATTGCTTTCTTCACATTTTTTAGCTGTGACTTTCATTCACATTAACCACTTTTTTATTTATTTTACACACAGGGACTGATCTTGTAGATCATCTTCTTTGTTGTTTAATTAGTAAAACTATTTCACTAACTTAAAATGAGTTAATTAGTTTTGCATGTTTCAGTGCAACAGTTGACATCCCTGATTGATACTCGCCAATACACAAACGCTCCCTTAGATAAACGTGTCTGTTCTTTTTGCAACGATGGATCTGTTAAAACAGAAGCTCATGCCTTGCTTTCCTGTAGGTTACACAGCGACATTAGGAATGATCTATTAAGTCAACTGTCAAGCCAGAATAAACATTTTAACGTTCGAGATGAAAAAAGTAAATTGTGTGTTTCTATCAGGTAACGATAATGTAAAGGATTGCACCAAAGCCTGCCACCTTATCCTCCGATGGAGACTTTCCTTTTTAAGGACCTAAACGTCCTTTTATCTACTGCATCTGCATACATGTATATAGATGATGTCATGTATAATAACTGATAGCAATAATGTATAGATTTTCATGTATTATAAATGACTCCAAACGAAATATTGTACCATGTTTGACTGACTGCTTTTAGTGCCTCAACTCTTTTAAAGTCTGTATTTTGTACTGTAAAGCTATTGTATCATTGTGGAGTGACACTTTTTAATTCATATTTCTAACTCACCATGCTCTTGTTTTTTTTTCTCTCCAGCTGTACAAAACCACACCCCAGGAGGATACGTGTCTACTGGATGCTGTTGTCTGCAGGATGGCAACCAAAGATGTCATGTAGCTCAGCAAGAAGACATGGCAGCAAATGGAACCCTTCCTGTTATGTCATTTGTTGTTGTTGAGCGTTTCATATTGATGTTGTTGCACAATGTCATAAATCAAATGTTTTCCTCCTCGAATATGTTATTAAACATGTTTATTTTTAGTTTTCGTATGACTTGTTAATTTACACACCAGCCATGTTGAATCTGGTTAGAAAGTGACATACGTAGGAGTACCAACCTTAGTGGTTAGTGTCTATAGCTAGGTTCCCATCCAATTGGCTACAGATTTTCATGCAAATACTCTAAAATCTGCATAAAAACTATATGCACATTTCCCCATCAGAGATGTTTTATCAAATTGACTTGTTGCGGAGAAAAGGTGTAGTGCACATAAAAAAATACCTTTTGCGTTTAAATTCACATGTACCCAATAAAAAATGTAGATGGATTGCCATCGCATTTTCAACTCAACTGATGGTTTTGTCACAAAAAAATTGCATTATATAGCGAATGTGCCCACCGTTATGGCCACTCTGACCTTGGCACTGCGCTGTAGCCTACAGTTCGCATATACAGTGAGGGTATTGTCTACATGAGATTTTTATGGGCAAATTAGCATAATTATTTGTATTTATCAAATGGCAGCCAAGCATCGATCATCATGTCACCAGAATAAGACCCTGGATATTTATTGGAAAGGAGTGTCAATCTCATCACCGTGCACTTTCACCACCCTGTTAAATTAATTGATTTAGCCTGACACCTTGATCACACCGACAGCGTCGTTGCATTTTGGTACACCAGAAGTGCATTCATGTCTAAGGGAACGCTCCGTTTGCCTTGCAGCATTGTGTTGAAGAGACATTTGCAGTGCATTCCATTCGAAATGAATGTACTTCTGTTGCTGTTACGCCTCGATCACACAGACAGTATGCATGCACCCCACAGAACCTACTGAAACTGCCTCTGAAACGCAATGCTGCAAGGCAGTTGTCGGTCTGATCGAGCGTAAACCGTGGCAGATTGCCTCGAGGGTTGGAAAACAAAGACATCCAAATTTACTACAAAAAGAATCACATGGATTTCGAAATGCCCTCAATCAAATTCCATAATTTAATACAGGTACAATGAATACTTATTAAATAAGCAGCACTGAGACAATAATGACACAAGTAGTCTATGCTTTGGTTATTTCTAGTTTTTAGATTATTTATCAAGTATGGTTTACTGTACAGTATGATGCAATGTATTTACAGTCAGTACATTTGATGAAAAACAGCTTTTCCTTTTAAACCCACAAATAATCCACCCCATTGTGTAACCAACTCGCTCCTGAAATAGCCCTTTCATTCATCACATTGTTCCTGTGGGGAACAGTCCTGTCCTGAGTATCCCGTCCTCTCCCCTGGCCTGGGAACTCAGAGGAATTGGGGCTCCTTGAGTTGCAGGAGTGGGACGGGCACTGTGGTACATCATCAATAATCAATGTTCTCATGTTCATTCGTCACAGTTCAGGTTGGGGATTTATTAAATCCCCCTTTTTGTCTCACAGGGGTCTGTCAGTGTCACCACTCACTGACATTCTTTGTTTTGCTACATGAATCGTGCTGGAAATGTTTGAAGCAGATGTAACACGTATGAATCTTTGATGATGCAGTTGTACTTGAGTTATCTCAAAGATAGCAAGGCAACTATGTTTTGTCCTGGGTCCATGTAGGCCACAGCACAATGATATTCAATAGACATAACCACTGCAAGCTGTTACAACTTCTTGTATGTACTTGGTCTGATATCGTCATTTCTTCGCTGGTTCCCTCTTATCATTTTGCCTTCTAGCCTAAAGGGCAGCAGGGTAGCCTAGTGGTTAGAGCGTTGGACTAGTAACCGGAAGGTTGCAAGTTCAAACCCCCGAGCTGACAAGGTCTGTCGTTCTGCCCCTGAACAACACTGTTCCTAGGCCGTCATTGAAAATAAGAATTTGTTCTTAACTGACTTGCCTAGTTAAATAAAGGTAAAAATAAAATAAAAAATCATAGTGACAAGAACACCAATTAATTATCAGAAACTATGTCACAGATGTATTTGACCAAACTACTGTAAATAATATATATAATTGTGCATTTCATTTCTCAAATACTGCAAATGCAGATATTGAATCATAATTCTATCAAATATATATGAACATACTGTTCAATTTTTTATTTTTTACCTCATATGAACAGAATAGACATAAAAAAACACAATCCCACCTCCTGGTAGAGTTCACCCTTCTCAAAATAAAAAAGCATCACTTCGGTGTCTAAGTTTTTCATCTGGGATCCCTCGTGGTTCAGTATGATTCCCCTCCATCCCATCTATAGTCTGTACAGTGACCCCAGTCCTATAGCTGAACAGCAATAGCCCTGTGTGTTACAGAAGCTCCATTTATACCTGGTGCTAACGTGTACTTTCTCCTGATTTTGTCCACATTCTGATTGTGCCCACATTTGTAGACAAGTGTCGACAATCAAAATACACATTGGGAACTGATTGTAGTTATATCATTCTGGCCATGTCTAGACAGTTAATGCAGTTTTTGTATTCTGATAATGGAATTACAAACACATCATGCAGCTACACCTACATTTAAATGTGTCTCCCTTGTCCATATTGTGTCCGGAATCGGATTCCCTTTTGCTGCGCTATATTCAAATGCCAGTAAGCATTGCAAACGGTGGCATAGGCAAAATATGAGGTGGCATAGGCAGCATTTTATAAGAGCCATGAATGCTGATTGGATGACAGCCGTGGTATACCTCGGGTATGACAAAACATGTATTTTTACTGCTCTAGTTATGTTGGCAGCCAGTTTATAATAGCAAAAAGGCACCTCAGGGTTTTGTGGTATATGGCCAATATACCACGGCTAAGGGCTGTGTCCAGCACTCCGCGATGCATCGTGCTTAAGAACGGTCCTTAGCCGTGGTATATTGGCCATATACCACACCCCCTCGTGCCTTATTGCTTAAGTATAACAATGTTTATAACTATAGCCAAATATATATATATATATTCTAAATATAAGCCAGCTGGCTAGCGTTTGAGGCCAGCAAACACGTTCCTCACACGATAACCACTGGGCAAAAACGGTTTGAATCAACATGGTTTCCAACTAAAAAATCAATGTGGAAAACTTATTCGATTTGAAAAAAGTAATCAAAGGTCATTTTGTATTTTTTTCACACAATTTATAACTTAAATTCAATGATAGGTTTGAAATATTTGTTTGATTTCACGTTGAATTCACTTTAGCAAATGTAAAACAAAATTAGACGTTGAACTGACATCTGTGCCCAGTGGGTAGGTGTGAGTCACCTTTTTATTTCAACGTTGTGGAGCAAATACATTCCTACCCACTGGGCACAGATGTCAGTTCAACGTCTAGTGTTGTTTTACATTTGCTAAAGTGAATGCTGATGACATCACACACCTTGTGCACTTTTGGTAACCTGATCGTATCCAGACTGAGAAGAAAGCCGGACCCAATGCGTCCCCAACCAGTTCCTGAGGGGGTCAGCCTAATCTGAGCACAATCAGACCTCAATGCGGACCTTTGTTCGTCTAGACGGCTGCTTTTACACAGGCAGACCAATTCTGCTATCTTTTTTCACTAATTGGTCTTTTGACCAATCAGATCAGCTCTGAATAAGATCTGATATGAAAAGATCTGCTAGGATTGGTCAAAAGACCAATTAGAGGAAAAGATATCAGAATTGGGCTGCTTTTGTAAATGAGGCCAAACCTGTTTTTTCAATGCAATCATTGTGTTCTGATAGTCGCATCTACGTATTGAGTGTAGTAATGCCCTCTAACCACCTCCAGAGGTAGTCAGACACGCGTTTTTATCTGGTCGTCCCTAGTTAACACAGCCACAAAGTCATAATTATGGATAATCCTTGCCCATTTCTACAATTTATCTTCTTAAAATGAGATTTTCTACCTAAACCTAACCTTAAACACACTGATAACTTTATGCCTAATGTTAAATTAAGACGAAAAAGCTCATTTTTAGACTTTGTAGCCAATTTAGACTTTGTGGCTGTGGGGATCTGACTTTGTAGCTGTGCTAACTAGTGATGACCATTGTATCTGGATATTTTACAAGTGTCAACAGATATGGTGAAACCATTTAATTGATCATTATAGCACCCAGTAAAATGATTGGCAATTGACACCATTGACTCAAGGCATCAATAATTGTCCAATCATGACACTCAAATCATTATTTTTAAACAATCTCCCAAATAATGTTAATACTTGGAAGGACCAGGAAAATGTGGTCACAATGCAGACACAATGGACAGATAACAGACACATTTTAATACCACATGTTCGTGACAGAACTTGATCAGATAGTAATTGGATCAGCTTGATCGGATAGTAAAAAACACATCTTAGCACAAGGTGTAAACGAGGCTATTGAGAAGTGGTGTTGCTGTCTGGAGATAAGGGGAGTGTGCTAAAACACTGAGACCTAAATCTCAAGCTCTAGGAGATATCATGATGTACAGTGCATTCGGAAAGTATTCTGTTACGTTACAGCCTTATTCTAAAATTGATTAAATTGTTTTTTTTTTGCTCATCAATCTACCCCATAATGACAAAGCAAAAACAGGTTCAGAACTTTTTTGTACATTTATATGAAATACAACAGAATTTACATAAGTATTCAGACCCTTTACTCAGTACTTTGTTGAAGCACCTTTGGCAGCAATTACAGTCTCTAGTCTATTTGGGTATGATGCTACAAGCTTGGCACACCTGTATTTGTTAATTGTTTACTCCATGTGTAACTTTGTGTTGTCTGTTCACACTGCTATGCTTTATCTTGGCCAGGTCGCAGTTGCAAATGAGAACTTGTTCTCAACTAGCCTACCTGGTTAAATAAAGGTGAAATAAAAAATAAAAATTGGGGGAGTTTCTCCTATTCTCTGCAGATCTTCTCCAGCTCTGTCAGGTTGGATGGGGAGCATTGCTGCACAGCTATTTTCAGGTCTCTCCAAAGATGTTCGATTGGGTTCAAGTCCGGGCTCTGGCTGGGCCACTCAAGGACATTTAGTGACTTGTTCCGAAGCCACTCCTGCGTTGTCTTGGTCATTGTCCTGTTGGAAGGGAAACATTCGCCCCAGTCTGAGGTCCTGAGCATTCTGGTTTTCATCAAGGACCTCTCTGTACTTGGCATCGTTCATCATTCTCGGGATCCTGACTAGTTTCCCAGTCTCTGCCAACCCCATGCTTCACCATACAGATAGTGCCAGGTTTCCTCCAGGCGTGACACTTGGCATTCAGGCCAAAGAGTTCAATTTTGGTTTCATCAGACCAGAGAATTTTATTTATCATGGTCTGAGTCCTTTAGGTGTCTTTTGGCAAACTCAAAGCAGGCTGTCATGTGCCTTTTACTGAAGAATGGCTTCTGTGTCTGGCCACTCTACCACAAAGGCCTGATTGGGGGAGTGCAGTAGAGATGGTTGTCCTTATGGAAGGTTCTCCCATCTCCGCAGAGGAACTCTGTCAGAGTGAACATTGTATTCTTGGTCACCTCCCAAGGCCCTTCTCCCCTGATTGCTCAGTTTGGCTGGGCGGCCAGCTCTAGGACGTCGGTCGTTCCAAACGTCTTCCATTTAAGAATGATGGAGGCCACTGTGTTTTTGGGACTTTCAGTGCTGCAGACATTTTGTGGTACCCTTTCCCAGATCTGTGCCTCGACACAATCCTTTCTCGGTGCTCTACGGACAATTCCTTCGACCTCATGGCTTGGTTTTTGCTCTGACATGCACTGTCAACTGTGGGACCTTATATAGACAGGTGTGTGCCTTTCAAATCAATAGAGTTTAACACATGTGGAGTCCAATCAAGTTGTAGATACATCTCAAGGATGATCAATGGAAACAGGATGCACCGGAGCTGAATGTTGAGTCTCATGGCAAAGGATCTGAATACTTATGTAAATAAGGTATTGCTATTTTTCATTTAATAAATGTGCAAAAAAATTCTAACGCCCTGTTTCGCTTTGACATTAGGTGTTGTGTGTAGATTGATGAGGAAAAAACAACATGTAATCCATTTTAGAACAAGGCTGGAAAGTAACAAAATGTGGATAAAGGGTTCTGAATACTTTCCGAATGCATTGTAGGTGGGAGGTTATGGTCTACTCATAGTTTTGTTATTTGGTAACTCTGATTCACTGATAGCTGATTCACTGCCTGTTACCTAGGCATGTGTGCTTCTTACGTGCCTAGTATACACCCCATCAAGTGATTGCTATGCAGTATGGACATGAGAATTTGTCTTTCGGTTGAACAAAGAGCACAGTTGAGTTGTTGACATTTCAGTGATCAAACACAGCATATGTTCCTGATACTGAATACATTGCATAGTTTATTTGCAAAAAGATACTATCACAGTATAAAAAGTATTAGTGAGAAAAAATAATGCATGATTTGCACCTATCTTTAGCTGGTTAGAGCAATGGTCATTCTTTCTTCTCTGTAACAGTCAATGTAGTAAAATAATAATGCATCATTTCTCCTAACTCAGACTGGTTGGAATAATCATTCTTTATTCTCTGTAGTAGTCACTGTTATAATAACTTTGTGCATATTCAATGGGGAAACGCATGAGGAGAATGTGAACAAATCACCCGGGACTAAATACGCTGGAAAACTATTGTTTGTGGCCTATGCTTCATGAGTAGAACAATTCCTAAGTATGTAAGTAACTAGATATTCAATCAGGGAAGTTAGTGAGCTCGTCTTTGCCGATGTTTCCTCCACTTAGGATGACCACCACGTTCCTCCCAGCAATGTCAGGGATTCTGTCGTTAGCGATGGCTGCGAATGCCGCGGACCCTGACGGCTCCACTAGGAGCCCCGCCCTGTACAGGGTAGACACGGCAGCCTTGATCTCCTCATCGCTCACCAGTACGATCTCCTCAACGTAGCGCTGGCACAGCTCGTAGGGCAGGGTGCCTGGACAACACACCAGGCAGTTAACAATGGTAGATGCTTTAACCTTTACGTGACTTATGGTACAGAGCACATCAGGGAGTTAGCACAGGTAAAGAAGGCACAATTCACAGATTTATTTGCTTGGCTATGGTTCATTCCAGATGAAGACAAAGTTGTTCCCTCTTATGTCCTGATCTTTTAGGATTTATTTAGGTCTAGCCAATGTACTGTACCTGCAAAAGGTGGAGCCAGTCCTGACGCGATGCTCTTGGTGTCCATGCCTATAGGCTTCTTCTCGATGAAACTTTTGTACATGGTGCAGGCTAATGAATCAAAGACAGGAAATGAAGGTCAACAAAATGGTCATACTGTATATCAACCCCTCAGTATATTGCCCCATGTGTATGTTCATGTATGTCAGTTTGTGGTATATCTTAGTTGTAAAAAGCCCTGCCTGATATTGTCTTGGTGAGATTTAAACAACAGGTGTTATGTACCTCCTTCTGGCTCTACCCCATAGATCCTTGTCTTCTCGCAGCCGGCCAATTTAATGGCAGCAGCCACCCCAGCCAGTAGACCTCCTCCTCCACAGCACACCACCACTACATCAGGCTGGGGCATCACCTCCAGTACTTCAAAACCTAGACTACAGCACAGAGAGAGGGGGAGGGAGAGAGGGTGGGGAGTGAGAGAGACAGACAGCGAGAGACAGACCAGCATTTTATTTTCCCTCTAAAAGAGGAAGCTTGTTGTGTTGCCTTGTTCGGCTGTTCTATACCTGGCATGTCCTGCAATCAGGTCCAGGTCGTCATATGAGTGGAGGAACGTCATGTTTTCCTCCTGGACACAACGATTCACCACGTTCATCAGACAGGTTGTAGGCACCCGTTCCACCTCACATCCAAAATTCTGGAGCGAATGGACCAATATGTTTGGTTATTTTCAGACGTGTCATTTTAGATGATACAATTAAAGACTGAAGCAGTCAATTGGAAACAAGAACCTGACTTGTATGAGTGTAGATCTGGATACAGGGGCTGTCTCTGGCATCACCACTTTCCCCTTGGAGCCGTAGTGTTTAGAGGCATATGCAAAAGACTTCCCATAGTTCCCTGCAGACATGGTGACAAAATGGGCTCCTTTTGGTCTCCTGGCAAACTGGTTGGCCACTCCTCTTATCTTAAATGAACCTGGCAATTAACACAATGACATGAAACTGCTGTTATTGTATCACTCTCAATGTCCAACATCAACCATGTCTATCGATATATCTACCACAAAACAGCCTACATTATTAATTTAAACTTGTACAGTAGTAATGTAAATGTGTCTGACTAATGCATCTAATTCATACACAAACTCACCAGTTCTCTGCATGTTCTCCAGTTTGATGTGGATGTTACAGGGGATGTTGAGCGGTAGTGTTGTTTGGCACCATGGGATCATAGGAGTGTTGATGACTCCCAAAGGACTGGTCCTCACTGTCTCTCTGGCATCTCTTAGCAGATCCAAAGTGATGGCTTTCACTGATAGTGGCACGTCCACCATGCTGGAAGACAACCACAGAGTTGTATCAAAGTGGTTCAAAACAGTCTTTGGTGGGATTGTCCTAAAACCAGTCATTAATTTGCATAGAAAACAACCTCTCACTCAACATCAACAAAACAAAGGAGATGATTGTAGACTTCAGGAAACAGCAGAGGGTGCACCCCAGCTTCAAGTTCCTTGGCTTACACATCACTGACAAACTGAAATGGACCCCCCACACAGACAGTGTGGTGAAGAAGGCGCAACAGAGCCTCTTCAACCTCAGGAGGCTAAAGAAATTTGGCGTGTCACCTAAAACCCTTACAAACTTTTACAGATGCACAACTGAAAGCATCCTGTCGGGCTGTATCACTGCCTTGTACGGCAACTGCACCACCTGCAACCGCAAGGCTCTCCAGAGGGTGGTGCGGTCTGCCCAACGCATTACCGGGGGCAAACTAGCCGCCCTCCGGGACACTTTAAGCACCCGAGCCACTGCCTGTTCACCACCGCTATCATTCAGAAGGCGAGGTCAGTACAGGTGCATCAAAGCTGGGACCGAGAGACTGAAAAACAGCTTCTATCTCAAGGCCATCAGACTGTTAAACAGCCATCACTAGCACATTAGAGGCTTCTGCCTATAGGCATAAACTAGGAATAACTGGCCACTTTAAGGAATGGAACACTAGTGACTTTAATAATGTTGACATATCTGGCATTACTCATCTCATATGTATATACTGTATTCTATACGAATCTACTCTCTTAGTCCGTCCCGCTCTGACATCACTCGTCCATATGTACACAGTCTTAATTCATTCCTACTTGGATTTGTGTGTATTGGGTATATGTTGTGTAATTTATAAGATATTACTGCACTGTCGGGGGCTAAAAGCACAAGCATTTCGCTACACCCTGCTAATCACGTGTATGTGACCAACAACATTTTATTTGATGAGAAGGATTATAGTTATGACTTGCTTAGCTCCTTTCCACCATTACACATTATATATTGTTTCATTCGTCTGCTCTGTTAATACTTGCAAGAAGAGTTAACGTTAATGAAATCACGTAACACAAAATGATCTCACCATTGATATGGTGGAACTGTTACTACAGATTTACACATTTGTGCAATATATTCCACTTTTGCGGGTGTAACAGTCAATATAATCAGAGACATGTATAATTCTTGTCAACGTACCTTGATACTTTCGAAAAATATATGCAAATGTGTGGATTTTCGAGATTTGTATCCAATTTACGGAGCAGAATTTCAACAGCTCCGTTATGTTTACACCGTGTTACAGTTATTCTGGAGGTAAAGCCACACGCGACTTGTTTCTAGTCGGACATTGTTTTGAGACGGAACGAAGAAATGGCCGCGTCTATCCGAAAAAGTTAAGCTGTAACCTGAATTAGTCAATTCAAAACGTATTTTCCTGGCAAATAGTTGCGACAAATCATGGGTGTCGTGAGACATGTCGTGTGCGCGATGTCTGGGGGAGTTGACAGCTCTGTAACGGCTTTGTTACTCAGAAGAAGAGGTGAGACGTTTCTTCACTGGAACACTCAACATTAACGTTAGCTAAACTCCTTGAGACGATACAAATAAACTGTCATTTAAAAAAAAATGAGTTAACGGAATATGCTTTATTTTATATCTAATGTTTCTTGTTTACTGTAAGTTTCACGTCTTCCCATTGGCTTGTTTTATTAACAGGGTACCACGTTACTGGAGTGTTTATGAAGAACTGGGATTCCCTGGATGAGAATGGGGTGTGTTCATCCGAAAAGGACTGTGAAGATGCCTACAAAGTGTGCCAGAATCTGGACATACCTTTCCATCAAGTGTCCTACGTCAAAGAGTACTGGCACGAAGTGTTCACGTAGGTATCCTCCTTAATTAGATGATTGTTAAATCTGTATAATTGGAACAGTTGTAGCCCGGCTAAGCAGACAGCTGCACTCACCTTAATTTAAATAATGTGAGTTATCACGGGATTAGGTTGGTGTCACAAGGCTAGATCTGGGGTGTGTTCATTGTCTTGCAAAGGAAACCGTTTACCGTTTAAGAACCAAACAGAGAAAATGCAATGAAATGGGTAGCGACCTATCTGAATTTGTCCAATAGAAACACACATTTTCGTTGCAAAACGTTTTCCGTTTGCAACAGAATCTGATAGTGAATATACCCCAGATGGATGGGTATAATTTGTGGAACGTTCCAATAGGAAACTGATAGTGAATATACCCCAGATGGATGGGTATAATTTGTGAAACGTTCCAACAGGAATCTGATAGTGAATATACCCCAGATGGATGGGTATAATTTGTGGAACGTTCCAACAGGAATCTGCTAGTGAATATACCCCAGAAGGATGGGTATAATTTGTGGAACGTTCCAACAGGAATCTGATAGTGAATATACCCCAGATGGATGGGTATAATTTGTGGAACGTTTCAACAGGAATCTGATAGTGAATATAACCCAGATGGATGGGTATAATTTGTGGAACGTTTCAACAGGAATCTGATAGTGAATATACCCCAGATGGATGGGTATAATTTGTGGAATGTTCCAATAGGAATCAGTTCCAAAAACTTTGTAAAGTACAAGGTTGCCAACAAACAACGCATACAAAGTAACATAATCAATTCACCTAGCTAACTAATCTGCCGAATAGGCATCAACTCACCATGTAGCGTATTCTTAATGTTTATCCATAGACTACCAGAGTGAGGACAGACATTTTTCAGCATAAACGTGGTGAGTGAAAAACTTTATGAAATAGCCCACCCCAAGATACCTGGTATCTTATTCTACCGCTATACAACTTTGTATGTGCGTTGTTTGATGGCAACCTTGTTATTTACAATGTTTTTGGAAGAGATTCCTGTTGGAACGTTCCACATATTATACCCACCCACCCCAGATTGCTCTCTTTCTCAATCTCTGACCAATGTCTCCTTTCTTCAGCAATCTTTTGAAGGAATATGAGAAGGGCAGGACACCAAATCCAGACATTCTGTGCAACAAACACATCAAATTCAACCACTTCTACAATTATGCCATCAACGGCTTGGGTATGTAGCATAATAATGCTCACTTTTACTATGCATTATATTATGAAAAACATCTGAGTATGCTAAGACCTTCAAGTACCATTAAAGAAACTGAGCTTGTACAAAAAAAAGACAATATTGTGTTGTTGCTGATTTCCCCCCTAGGAGCTGATGCCATGGCGACAGGCCACTATGCCAGGACATCTCAGGAGGATGAAGATGTCTTCCAACAGAGTCATGTGGCTCCTCCCCCTAAACATGTCTTCAGAGACCGCTTTGAGATTCGGAACCGTAAGAACAACAACCTCCTCTCAACATCTTTCTGTGCTTTTCTCATACCAATGTTTTATTATTATTATTATTATTATGTCAATCTTACCTCTATAACAATATGGAGACTTTGGGCGCTTTCACATACGGTGAGGGGGAAAAAGTATTTGATTCCCTGCTGATTTTGTACGTTTGCCCACTGACAAAGAAATGATCAGTCTATACTTTCAATGGTAGGTTTATTTGAACAGTGAGACACAGAATAACAACAACAAAAAAATCCAGAAAAACGCATGTCAAAAATGTTATAAATTAATTTGCATTTTAATGAGGGAAATAAGTATTTGACCCCCCCTCTCAATCAGAAAGAGTTCTGGCTCCCAGGTGTCTTTTATACAGGTAACGAGGCTGAGATTAGGAGCACACTCTTAAAGGGAGTGCTCCTAATCTCAGTTTGTTACCTGTATAAAAGACACCTGTCCACAGAACCTACACAAGGCTGGAATGGGCTACAAGACCATCGCCAAGCAGCTTGGTGAGAAGGTGACAACAGTTGGTGCGATTATTCGCAAATGGAAGAAACACAAAAGAACTGTCAATCACCCTCGGCCTGGGGCTCCATGCAAGATCTCACCTCGTGGAGTTGCAATGATCATGAAAACGGTGAGGAATCAGCCCAGAACTACACGGGAGGATCTTGTCAATGATCTCAAGGCAGCTGGGACCATAGTCACCAAGAAAACAATTGGTAACACACTACGCCGTGAAGGACTGAAATCCTGCAGCGCACGCAAGGTCCCCCTGCTCAAGAAAGCCCATATACATGCCCGTCTGAAGTTTGCCAATGAACATCTGAATGATTCAGAGGACAACTGGATGAAAGTGTTGTGGTCAGATGGTTTTGCCACCAAGTACTAAGTCATGTTTTGCAGAGGGGTCAAATACTTATTTCCCTCATTAAAATGCAAATCAATTTATAACATTTTTGACATGCGTTTTTCTGGATTTTTGCTGTTGTTATTCTGTCTCTAACTGTTCAAATAAACCTACCACTAAAATGATAGACTGATCATTTCTTTGTCAGTAGGCAAACGTACAAAATCAGCAGGGGATCCAATACTTTTTTCCCTCACTGTATCCCCTTATGATCCTGGAGCGTTTGGTACCCTGATCAGCGCTATAAAGTATGTGTGAAATGCAAACAAACCCTGGTTGAAATGAAACCTGGACCTGCGTGAGTAGCGGGTCCAAGATCCAGGACCTAGGTACCAGGTATTGTGACGCGACTCGCGCTGCCGCGTGGCTACTTTTTTGCCCGTTGTAAAGAAGCTAGCTCGCGAACGTTGTGTAGAATGTGCGTCTTGCTAATCACACCCTGAAACGGTTATTTTCAGGCCTTGTGAAATCAGAATATGTTCTGTAGAATTCTCAAAAACGGTCCAGGGTACCGAGTTTTATATGTGAAAGGCTTTTATCTGTAAGCCTGTAGACATTTGATATGTGTAGAGAAATTCAGGGAACTTGAATGAGTACCACCATTGGTTATATTTGATATAGGGCCCGATTATTATAGGGCTGTCATTAGATTGGTATCTCAGATTTTAACCCTTTGTTATCTCCGTTGAAGCGGTGAGGTTGTACCAGGGAGCGGACCGTTTTAAGGACCAGACATTCTTCCTCAGCCAGATTTCTCAGGATGCTTTGCGGCGTACAGTCTTTCCCCTGTCGGGACTCACCAAAGACTACGTGAAGAAGATTGCAGCCGAGGCCGGCTTCCAACACGTCCTGAAGAAGAAAGAGGTAACTAACCACACAGACAGATACACTGCCCTCTGTATGTACTGTATTTGGGCATTAAAGCAAAAACATTTACATTTGTCTCTGTACTCCCGCATTTTCGATTTTTGAGATCAAATATTTCATATGAGGCGACAAGTACAGAATGTCAACTTTAATATGAGGTTAGAAATATGATTTAGGCCTCTCAGACCTAGGCCTTGTAGAAACAGGGTCAATCAAGTTAGGTCTGCCAAATTAATGTAGTCTTGGAAAAAATACATCAATCCAGCCATAGAGTATAGCTCATCATCATCATCATCATCATCATAAAAAGTGTAGTTTATAACATGCACAATTAGAAGCATCAATCTACACTACCGTTCAAAAATTTGGGGTCACTTAGAAATAAAATTGATCAGAAATACAGTGTTGACATTGTTAATGTTGTAAATGACTATTGTAGCTGGAAACGGCTCATTTTTTAATGGAATATCTACGTAGGCGTTCGGAGGCCCATTATCAGCAACCATCACTCCTGTGTTCCAATGGTATGTTGTGTTAGCTAATCCAAGTTTATCATTTTAAAAGGCTAATTGATCATTAGAAAACCCTTTTGCAATTATGTGGGCAGCTTCATTAAATTGTACCCGCAAAACACCAGTCTCAACGCCAACAGTGAGGAGGCGACTCCGGGATGCTGGCCTTCTAGGCAGAGTTGCAAATAAAAACCCATATCTCAGACTGGCCAATAAAAGGGAAAGATTAAGATGGGCAAAACAACACAGACACTGGACAGAGGAGGCCTAGAACACGGACATTTCTAAGTGACCCCAAACTTTTGATCGGTAGTGTATATAGTTCAAGCTTGACTAAATTCGAGCCCAGTAACTTTGCTCACCGCATCCTCCTTCAATTGTCTCGTCTGACTGCCACGAAAAGCCCCCACCTTGGAGACAGTCAATCACTATTGTGACACTACTATCATTATTGTGGAGCTGCTGATCTGCTTGAAGTGTGTGCGTGCCACTGGCGATGTACTTTGCTGGATATGCTAGCTGTTCTCAGCGACGCATCACTTCAAACGCATTCCACCTTGATGTTATCGGCTGGCCTACTACTCCTGGTAGTACCTTTTTTTTAAATGTAAGTTATGAATCGCAAATGACCATACAGCTGACACACTTCGATTTCATCCATCATTTTGATTTTAATTTGGTTGTCCAAAGTACTGTCAACTTGCACTGTGTCTTTGCTGATGATTGCCCTGATCTCTGGCCAGTCAATTGGTTCAATGACATTGTTGTTTTATCTATTAATCGCTTCTAATAGATCTGAAAATGATGCATTAAACATCAATTTAAGACTGTTTGTTTATAATGAGCGACGTCCCACGTTTAACCTGAACACACAAATAGTAGGAATTTGCACTGGCTTCAGCCATGACGGCACGAGAGAGAAATTGAACATCGGCACGTCACCTGCAGGTGTGAGCTTGTGTGTTACACTGTCCAATCTGAGTCTCAAACATGATCTGAGCGCATGATCTGAGGCTGTTTGGTCTCTTGGGCATCAACTTGGGAGAGCGGACAGTGCATTATAGACAAAGCGCTGCATATATTGCCAGAAAAATAACACATCTGATTATTTATTTAATTTTTTTGCAGAAAAAGGGCAGCATCCGTTAAACAGTAATTCAACTTTGCCCGGCCTGTCTTTATCGGCCATTTTCTCAAAATGACCTTTTTCTCAGCCTTCAAAGGAGGTACATTTGACATTATTCCACACACTGGTTCTTAGGACTTATAGCCAGACTTGTCCAAAGGCCTTTTTTGATATCTTGTGGCGTTTTATCTGTAAGTTTTATGCAAAATATCGCCTCCGTCACACCGACAGTGTCATTGCCATTTGGTACACCAGAAGTACATTCATTTCCAATGGAACGCTGCGTTCGACTTGCAGGATTGTGTTGCAGAGTCAGTCGGACTGCATTCTGTGTGGTGCATAGGTTGGATTTCACACGTATGACGGATGCATACGCCTTGATCATACCAACAGCGTCATTGCGCAAAATGTTATGCAGAATCATCTGGATGTGTGTGCGACAAAAGTTCAACATTCACCTGCTACCATTTTTGTCAAGAGGTCCACACATATGTGTGAAGTGTTTTAAAATTATTGAGGATTTGCATATTTTTAAATAAAAAATGTTTTACTTTTCAACTGGTAAAGTTTCATTCTGATATGAGTAAAGGGGAAAAATAGCCTGTTAGGGCGTGGTAGCTGGTCTTAATGTGCATGCTACCATGATTACGGATAATCATTCATGAATAATGACGATCATACCTCCAAAATCATGTATAAAGGTCATACCCTCCCAAAAATGCTAATGTCCCCTGTTATTGATACACTATTAGTGAATTTGTCCAAATACTTGTGATTTCTTCACATGGGGGTGGGGACAAGTGCTTTCCTTTCTCAGCGGTAAAATAAATGTGTATGAAAATAACCACCCAAAAAAAGGTGACATGCTGTACATTCACCTCATATGAAACATTTGATCTCAAATCTAAAATGCTGGAGTATAGAGCCAAATGTAAAATGTTAGTTTCGCTGTCCAAGTACATACGGACAGGAGTGTAGATAAAGTATTGATCATCTCTCTTCTCTGAGCTGCCTACAGATTAACGAAAGTTTAACATAATTTCATTGCATTGTTGTTGTTTGGCCTACACCCTAATTACACTGTATTGACAAAGATTACATTTTACGAAGTCAATTGTATTTTTTTCGTGGACTGTGTGGCAACACTGAATGTCATCTGTTTCCAGAGTATGGGCATCTGCTTTATTGGAGAAAGGAAATTTGAGGATTTCATTCTAGAGGTATGGAATTCAAATACACACACTGTATGAAGAAAAAAACTACTGTATGAAGGTCATTATTGAGATACACTGGTCATAGTAATAAATAAACATGTTTGTGATAATATCTGCATTCCTGTTTTTCTGTCAGTATTTAGAGCCAAAACCGGGGAACTTTGTCTCCATTGAGGATGGGAAGATCATGGGGGAACATCAAGGTAATGCTGTGTGATATCCTCAGTGGTATCTTCTATGGTAGTGCTTGTCCCACTATCCTTGTAAGAGTACTGCTCTTCCAATAGTAAACCTTTACATTAACTACTAGTTCTCTGCCCCTTCTTCCTTTCAGGTTGGTTCACCCTGACACTAGGCCAAAGGGCTAGGATTGGTGGGCAGAGGGATGCATGGTTTGTTGTGGACAAAGACATTACTACTGGAGAAGTGTTTGTGGTAAGGAATGGTTTCTACCTCTTCAATACTGTTATACCTTATTTTGTCCTAAACAACCGGCCCAACTACAATACAGGCAGATCTCCCACCTCCTTGCTGTTGATTCTCAATGGGATTCTGATTCTAAACTCCCTAACATCAGGGTCCGACCACCAATCACCCGGCTCTATTCAGAGACACGGTACGAACAGATCGTTTCCATTGGATAACGGAGGACCCTCCCACTGAGCTGATCCAGACTAAGATGATGGAGTGTCACTTCCGCTTCATCCACCAGATGCCTCTCAGTGAGTGAAATAACAAGTTAGGGCCAGACACAATTTGTAAGGATGTGTCATTAACAATACCTTTACCTTCCGAGTGGCGCAGCGGTCTAATGCACTGCATCGCAGTCGCAGCGTCACTACAGACCCAGTTTTGATCCCAGGCTGTGTCACAACCTGCCGTGACCGGGAGTCCCACAGGGCGGCGCAAAATTGGTCAAGCGTCATCAGGGTTAAGGGAGGGTTTGGCTGGGGGGCTTTACTTTGCTTATCGTGCTCTAGCGTCTCCTTGTGGTGGGCCCGGGTTGCCTGCAGGCTGACTTCGGTCATCAGTTGAATGGTGTTTCCTGGTTAACGGGTTATGCGGGCGGGTGTTATAAGGAGCACGATTTGGCGGGTCATGTTTCGGAGGACGCATGACTCGACCTTCGCCTCTCCTGGACCCATCCAATCGTAATTGGATATGACAAAGTTGGGGGGGAAATAACAATACCGTTACCTCCCATACGGCTTAAAAAACAGCTTTATTGAGTCAAAAATGTACACTTCAAAAGTGTTAGTGACATGTTAATGTGTTAGTAACATGTTAATAACATAGTGAGGTTGTTTATCTCCAGCCCCTTGCACTGTGACCTTGAACATGGATGGCTCTGTGTGGATCATGCTGTCTCACCCGATCAGAGCACTCACACCAGGACAGGTAAGCTCTCTGTTTCCCACACATAGTAAGCCACCTGTCTCACCCTTTTCAGAGTTTGGGCAGTTGGTTTCATTACTTTCTAGGGATGTTTTGTTCTCAGAAGAATTTTAACTATGAGTAACATTTCTTTAGGCCATTTTCAAATGGATTTATTGTCGTTAGGTCAGCTTTTAAGAGTAAAGCCAACCCATGAACCATTACAGTGGTTTTAGTTGAGCTGGTGTGTTAGTCCCAGTGTGTTATTCCTTAAGATCCTGATTAGCTAGCTAACAAAGGTCTATCATAGGCCCAACAAACGTAGCCAGCTGCTCCAGTGCGTCTCTGGTTTCTCTGACAGGGATTACTCCAGACTCTAGTCAGGGTACAAAGAGCCTTGTCCACGCTTGGATTACCCCCCTTTCTTCATGCGCTATCCCATAACCCACTGCTCTGAGAGAACAATATGGCTGAGGCGCGTTTGTCTTGGAGCTCTGGGCTCGAGGCCAGAGTGAGGGTAGATGAAGCGATAGAGAATAGTAGTGTGTGTATGCGCTCAAATGTGGAGGTTAGTTCAGAGGGACTAGGAGTTAATATTCAGCATTAATGTCTCCCACTAACATCAATTTTCTGTGCCCGTCTCATCTACCTCAACATTGACTGAATAGCCTTCCGTCAATGCCTGCTCATCACTACCCTCCCTTCTAATTTCTCCATATTCACTTCGCTCATCTCCCCCAGTTTGCAGTGCTGTACAAGGGGGATGAGTGCCTGGGAAGTGGGAAGATCGTCCGTCTGGGCCCCACAGAGCACACTCTCCAACAGGGGCGAGACCGCATGAAGGAAGCCCCTGTGGCCAAGGAGAGGACTCCGGAACCAGTCAGCTGAGCCTGAGAGAGTCTTCCTAGAAACAGACCTAAGCCCAGGCCTATCCACTGTCGATATGGACCTAACCTTACATTGCAGACTTCAGTGGACAAGACTACTGTACTTCCACAAGCCTTACCCCATTCTCTGAACCTCTACTAAAGAACAGAAGAGCACACTGATCATGCTTTCGGACCTGTCCACTTGTCATAAAACACACACTCAAACTTCCTCTGTACTGTTGCCCTCAGTTGATACTTCTTCCTATTAGGTTACTTGTGATGTACATCATTATTTGATAGTGTGGACTGTGTACAATCATGCACATGGTAATTCATTGTCTAATTTATTTATTTGGACAGATTATTACAAAATGTGAAATGCATATTAAAAAATGTATGGCTTTTGTGAAAATCCAAACAAGTCGAGTGCCTGTTCCTTTGGTGCCATTTCACCTAAACACATTTTGGATTGAACTGCATTCTTTTCAACTACTATAAAATATGCAATATGTAAATAGAGAATAACTTGAATTCAGAACTGAAGAGCAAGTGATTAAACTTACGATTGTTTTAAATTATAAGTGATTTCTTGCATTTTTGTGGCCAGCAGAAAACCTCACTGAAGAAATCCAGCTAAAGTATGCGTCACTTCACTATAACCTCTGTGGCTACTGTTTCACGTCCTCTTCCTCCCTAGCCACAAGGGGGCGAAGACGTACAATTTATATTTAACCTATACTTTGCCTATGCACTGTTTCTGGTGGTTAAATTAACGTAATTGATGTTATACAAGGTGGAATGTACAGGTAACTACCAAAATAATGGAAACACTGGAGTAAATTTAGGATACAAAGTATGTTGTGGTTCCTGAGTTAATTAAGCAATTAACATCCCATTATGCTTAGTTAGGGTGTATAACATGCTGGGGAGCACATTATTTTGGCTGCCATCGCTATGCCCCTATAGGATGACAATGCCCTCATCCACAGTGCATGAGTAATCACAATGGTTTGATGAAAATGATGTAAACCATATGCCATGGTCGTCACCAGATCTCAACCCAATTGAACACTTATGGGAGATTCTGGAGTGGTGCTTGAGACAGTGTTTTCCACCACCATCTACAAAACAAAACACCAATTTATGGAATTTCTTATGGAAGAATGGTATCGCATTCCTCCAATAGAGTTCCAGACTCTTGTAGAATCTATGCCAAGGTGCATTGAAGTAATTCTGGCTCGTGGTGGCCCAACCCCCTTTTAAGACACTTTATGTTGGTGTTTTCTTTATTTTGGTCGTTACCTGTACTTGTTCAATGGCTTTGCAGGTTATGCATTATTTAGTTTCATGCATACCTTGGTGATGTGATATCCATGGGATTAAAACCTACAATTCGCCAAAAGTTGTGATTTGAATCAGTAGCAACCTGTTATTCAGGGCCTGTTTTGAAACCCACATTTTTAGCTAAAAAGAAACCGTTAACTCGAAACTGCTAAATCTTGACTTCAAAGACAACTGGGAGTTCCGGAAAAAAGCTCAGACTGGAAATACGCTTTGAATGGTCATCCAACTCGGAATTGAAAGTCAGGAACTCGGGCCTCTTTCTAGAGCTACGACCTAAAGATCAATGACGTCATCACGATTCGACCTTGTTTTTTTCCAGAGTTCCCAGTTGTCTTGAAAGCACCATAAATCCAGAGAATGCCAGACTTTGATGACAAAATTTGCCCACGAAGGACAACTGTGCCACCTTCCTGTTCAAGTGAGCACAGCACAAGGTAAATCCAAAAATATCTTGTATGCTGCTGAATAAATGATGTAATATGCCAGGGAGCTGTATACTGTAGCTAAGAAAGTAATACTAAGTGTATGATGTGTAGTAAGCTGTTAGTAGGCCATGTGCCTCACCCTAATAATTTGGTCTATTTACCCCTCTTAATTTAGTTTGTAAATGTCAATTGGTATTAGAAACCACATTTGTTTAAGCAAGTCAGCCATATCAGCTACGTGTTTTTTTTTAAAGGCAGTAAATGAGGCTGAGTGAACTGTGTCGCTGCCAGACAAGGCTCCATGATAGACAGGTGTAGCAGTGGTAAGGTGTTGGGACAGCTTTATGTGTAGGTAGTCATTGTAGATAAGAATTTGTTCTTAACTGACTTGCCTAGTTAAATAAAGGTTCAAATAAAACATGTAGGCCCTAACAGTTTCTGGGCGCAGCTTGTCACCCTTATAGTGCAGTTCATTGTATTGTTTAGTGGTGTGTTGTGTATTGGTTTAGCTGGCATGCATCCCACTTTGTTTTTTTGCCCCACCAAGATGTACATGCTAAAATCGCCACTGGAATGAACTAAAGCGGCATTCATTACAAATAGGTGCAACGGACACTTTTTTCGTTTAACAAGGCTACATTGATATGGATACCAACATAAATGGTAGGATGGAGGAAGCTATGGATTATAATCTAATTTCAATGGATGATCTGGAGAGTTATGCATATTCTGAAAATAGATCATTCATAAACTGACCATAAATGTGTATAATCCAATTCCATAATACAAATCCAAGCACATGGGCCAAATCTAAATCAATCAATTATTTTCAACTATTTATTCAGAATTGATATGCAAATGTTGAGCTCTAGACTACTAACCATGACAATAGCGATTCATTGTCCAAATAGCTTAATAATAACCTTTTCCAATAGATGGTTGTGTGCTAATGTACCATTTTCCCCAGGTGACAAACACAATACACAACTTTAATCTCTAAACATCGGGCAAAGTTTGAATGACACCAAACTAGTTTCATAACAAAGTTCTAGTGGTCCTCAAACACACAACGCGCGCGGTAACAAACTCTGTATTGTCATGGCAATGGTCCGAATGCGCATTCGTCAACAGCTCAGGACACTTCCGAATGTCCATGAGAAAGATCCCCTGCGAAAGTGTCCCGGTGAGCCGAACACAGCAGGTCTATGTTAATCAGCTCTCAGAGGAGGGGGAGCGGTGGAGCCATTTTGTCGTCATTTAAAACTTTGCTCGTAGATTCATGTGACTGCGCTCCGTGGATACTATGGATAATAAGTGTCGTTTCCACTTTAAAACTTCACCATGAAGGATAAAAGAAAAAGGGAGAGGGATAGTTAATGCTCAGGTGGAGATGTTTCGATTAAGTTGAATGGGATTTGTTGGAGTTTAAAACCATGGAATTACCGATGAATTGGATCTGGGTTTGTGTTCTATTCAATGTGCCCTTGCTGGGATGTTTCGAGCTACACCTTTCGGAGACGTTACAAACTGGGACCGTTTTGGCAAATTTGTCCCTGGGGCCCGGTTGGACTTACAAAATCGACAGGACTTTAACTCCTAAATACATTCAGAACTTTTTACAAGTGGAATGGCAAGAAGGAGCTCTCCGTGTGTACCGAAAAGTGGATTGTGTGCGTTTATTGAGGAACCCGGTGCCTGTCTATATCAGGATAGGGTCGTTGACGTCTGAAAATTTTGTTTTGACACATTTCAATACATTTGTACACGGACAAGACTGTTTTATCAAATACAAGAGAAAGAGCACAATAGGTAAACTCGACATTCACATCAGTTACCTTTCCAAACTGGAAGCAACTTCCTGCTTATCCGCAGGTAATTTGCTTGTGAATGTAACAAAACTTTTGCCTGCCTTTACGCGAAATACCATTTTTTCTGCCTCCTCATGTACTACTGGGAAAGACTTGAGAGCAGTTTTTAAACATGGCAATCTATTGCTGGACGAAGACTACTGTTTGGGACACGGAGAGGTGCATTTGCATTGTACACTGCGTGCTCTGAGTGACCGGAACGTCCGCGTCTCCGTGCGCGTGAGTTTGCGGTTGGTGACGGTGGTTGAGGGAGAGACCCATGGGCAGTTATCATCACCACACACCATCCAGATTGTGCCTGGCAAATGGAACCACCGAAAACGGAGAAATGTGAACACACCTCCCCAGTTTCAGCTCCCCAACTACCAGGTGTCTGTTCCCGAGAATGAACCATCAGGGACCCGCGTCATCACACTGAAGGCCACTGATCCGGATGATGGAGAGGCCGGTAGAATAGAGTATGGAATGGAGGCCCTCTTTGACAGCAGATCCAACGACTTTTTTGTAATAAACCCTCAGACAGGTGCTATTACAACAGTGCAGCCTTTAGACAGAGAGGTCAAAGACACACACGTCTTCAAAGTAATGGTAACAGACAATGGCTCCCCGCGGCGCTCAGCCACGTCTTACCTCACCGTGACGGTCAGCGACACCAACGACCACGGGCCGGTGTTCGAGCAGACTGAATACCGGGTAACCATACGGGAGAATGTAGAGGTGGGCTTTGAGGTCATGACCATAAGAGCCACCGACGGAGACGCACCCTCCAACGCCAACATGGTCTATAAAATCGTCAACGGCGACGGAGTGAACGCGGGTTTTGAGATCGACCCGCGCCACGGGCTAGTGAGGATCAGAGAGCGGCCCGACAGAGAGACCATGTCCCAGTACCAGCTGATCGTGGAAGCCAACGACCAGGGGAAAGACCCTGAACCCCGGAGCGCCACGGCCACCGTCAACATCTCTGTAGAGGACGAGAACGACAACTACCCCCAGTTCAGTGAGAAACGTTACGTGGTCCAAATCCCTGAGAACGTGGCCGTCAACTCTAAAGTCACCCAAGTTCAGGCCACGGACAAAGATGAAGGGAACAATGCTAAGGTCCACTACAGCATCATCAGTGGAAATGTAAAGGGACAGTTCTACATCCACTCTCCCACTGGGGTCATCGATGTCATTAATCCCCTGGATTACGAGATGATTAGGGAGTATAATTTACGGATTAAAGCTCAGGATGGTGGCAGGCCTCCGTTGATCAACGGGACTGGGATGGTGGTGGTCCAGGTGGTTGACGTAAATGATAACGCTCCTATGTTCGTCAGCACGCCGTTTCAATCCACTGTGCTGGAGAATGTGGCCATTGGCTACTCAGTAATCCACATCCAGGCTATAGATGCTGATTCTGGGGATAACGCCCGTCTGGAGTACCATCTCACCGACACCTCCCCTGGTTTCCCCTTCACCATCAACAATAGCACTGGGTGGATCACGGTCGCCACGGAGCTCGACAGGGAAACCACAGAGTTCTATACCTTCGGCATGGAAGCAAGGGATTGTGGGATGCCTGCGATGTCATCCTCAGCCAGCGTGAGCATCACGGTCCTAGATGTGAACGACAACATCCCGACCTTCACAGAGAAGGTGTATTCTCTGAAGATTAATGAGGATGCTGTGGTGGGGACCAGTGTGTTGACAGTGACAGCCGTTGACAGGGATGTAAATAGCGTGGTAACCTATCAGATCTCTAGCGGAAACACCAGGAATCGTTTCGCCATCACCAGTCAGAGTGGAGGCGGGCTCATCACCTTGGCGTTACCCTTAGACTACAAACAGGAGCGCCAGTACGTCCTGACGGTAACTGCTTCGGACGGCACACGTTATGACATGGCACAGGTGTTCATCAACGTCACGGACGCCAACACGCACCGTCCCGTGTTCCAGAGCGCCAACTACCAGGTGATGATTAGCGAGGACCGGCCCGTGGGGTCCATTGTGGTCATCATCAGCGCCACCGACGAAGACACGGGTGAAAACGCTCGCATCACGTACATCATGGAGGACAACGTCCCCCAGTTTAAGATCGACCCCGACACGGGCGCCATCACCACCCAGATGGAGATAGACTACGAGGACCAGGCGTCGTACACGCTAGCCATCGTCGCCAGGGACAATGGCATTCCTCAGAAGTCCGATACGACCTATGTGGAGATAATAATCCTGGATGCCAACGACAACACACCTCAGTTCCTACGGGACATGTATCAGGGGACTGTATTTGAGGACGCACCCGTTTACACCAGCGTGCTCCAGATATCTGCCTCCGACAGGGACTCCGGGTCCAACGGCAGGCTGAGCTACACCTTCCAGGGTGGAGATGACGGGGAGGGGGACTTCTTCATCGAGCCCTACTCTGGCATCATCAGAACAGCCAGGAAGCTAGACAGAGAGAACGTGCCTGTGTATACCCTGAAGGCCTTCGCTGTGGATAAGGGGATTCCTCCTCTCAAAGCAGCGGTGGACATCCAGGTGTCTGTGCTGGATATCAACGACAATGCGCCCGTGTTCGAGAAGGACGAACTGTTTATCTACGTGGAGGAGAACAGTCCCGTCGGTTCCGTCGTGGCTCGGATCAGCGCCACCGACCCAGATGAGGGAACCAACGCCCAGATCATGTACCAGATCGTTGAGGGGAACATCCCAGAGGTCTTCAAGCTGGACATCTTCAAAGGCGATCTCACCGCCCTCACGGACCTCGACTACGAGTCCAGAACCGAGTACGTTATTGTGGTCCAGGCCACGTCCGCTCCGCTCGTCAGCCGGGCCACAGTCCACATCCGTTTAGTCGACATCAATGACAACGACCCGGTTCTGCAGAACTTTGAGATTATCTTCAACAACTATGTGACCAACAAGTCCAATAGTTTCCCCTCAGGGATAATCGGGAAGGTACCTGCCCATGACCCAGACGTGTCGGATAAACTCCACTACAGTTTTGAGTCGGGGAATGAGCTGAACCTGCTAGTGCTGAATGCAGTCACGGGGGAACTGAAGCTCAGCAGAGACCTGGATAACAACAGACCTCTAGAGGCCCCCATGACTGTCTCTGTCTCAGGTAAGAGCACCTCAAATGTATACATGCAAACGGGTGATCTGCTTATTACCATGTCTTATTATTATTATTAACTATAATTACCTGTCTTATTACCTAAAGAAAACGCCTTGTTCATAAATCATATTCTTTTGGACTTGTATTTAGAGGTACAAAAAAGGCCTATTTTCCTGCTGGCAGAGTTGAATGAGTAAGCAAAATAATTTATTCAAGATGGCTATCTCAGTGGTGATTTGCGTGGTCTGGTATGACCCGAGAGTTGAATGAAATGAAGTGAAGAAGCATTTGAAAGTAAGCTATTTTGGGTTTTCCGCTCTTTCCGGTCACCTGAAATAGTCTGCTGCTTGCAGAGTGGAATAAGTGTAAGAAATATATGTGAGAGAGAAAATAGATATTATATCTATCGTCTGGAACTATGTGTAGTTGACTGCGTGTTCTATGGAAGCAACGCAGAGCTTAGGCCCTAGCCGAAGTGCTGTATATGTTTAGTGAGTGGTAGTTGGAAGGTGTAACGGTGTCTGGTTCTACCGTTTTATACTGTTTCTGTGATCCTGTATTGTGGTGGTTGCCTGGGTTCATAAAAGGTGCTATTATACCAGGTGCTCTTATTTTTGAACCAATGTTGTTTTTTTCACTGCAGAAATGCGGTTTGCACATATCAACATTATAGCACGCCTTCTTCAAGAAACTCACCTTAGAAGTGAACAGCTTGTGTTGGCCCCTTTTTTCACTTAGGTTAGCAGGAATGGCTAAGTGTGATGATCAAAACTGGGGCAAAGTCTGTCTCATGCATTCACGCACTGAAATAGTTCTCCGTGCTTTACATAGCCTTAGTCAGCAGGTCGTGCTGGGTGATTTTGCTGCAATTTCGGTTAAAACGAGGAGTCCTTTTTTTGCTGATTGTGTTGTACAGCCCATACAGTTTAGTGTAATAAAAGTAAGATGGGTTATCTGCATTTGTCGGTAAGTCACGCAGAAAGAATTTGGGTGAAAGATGTCCTCTTATACAGCAGTATACTTTGTTCTGTTAAATGACACATTACACTAATCCAAACATCCATAGCTCACACCCTCACAGAGACACTGTGGTAGAGGTTATTTCAACTGTAATATAGAGCATTGATGTTATACAGGCCTTCGTATTGACTTGTTTGAGGCAGTAAGTGGGAGAGAGGCATCCTATCCCCATGAGAGAATTGTCATATTGACAGCTGTTTGTGTCATTGTGAAGGCTTTTCTTTCAAATCAAGTTCCCCGATATGGCAAACTGCCCAGCACCTTAAGTCTCGCTCTCACTCTCTCAATCCATCTCTTTCTATTTACCAAGAATGAAACCTCCCTATGCCTTTCCTTCTCAACCTCTCTCATAATTAGTTATCTCGGTGACTTGTCTTTTTCGGTGTAACAAAAGACTGTCTGTCCAGAGGCTCGTGGTCACTAGTGGACCTTCTTTCGCATTCGTCGATAACAATTGGGACTCTTGAGATCTCCTTGACAATGCTGACCCCCGGCTGTCCCTCAAGGGGCACCCCTGCCCCCTCCATCACACCATCAGAATAATGCATCTTACACAAACATTCCGACCCCCGACCTCCCTCCTCACTACTCTAGACACACCGTGATGTCAAATGTTAGGTAACCATTAACACTGGTGCTCTGACCTCTCAACCCCAGGCCCAGGGGAGTCTAGGGACAACAGGAGACCAGACTGAGACAGACACCAACAGCCTGCTCCTGGCTTCCTTCATTAATGAAACACTAGCCCTTCTCTCTCTTTCTCTGTGAGATAATGACATGGCTCAAATTCATTCAGAGCTTTTTTGGAAAATTAAGGCCCAATATTAGGAAACAAATGTTTGTTCCTAAAAACAATGATATTATTAGTTAAATCCTGGGCACAGAGATGGGCATAGTAGTGGTGGCTACTGATGTGTGAAATTGAACATTGTTTGAATTAGATATCTATCTAAGATGTCTCTTTCTGTCAATTCACCCATTCAAACTAAGCTCTCAAAATCTGTTTAAATTGACCAAATTGTATTTCTCAAAAACAGGGCAAGAACAGAACAGGTGTTTTATTCTACCAACAGAAAGGGATTGAAATGGTTTATCTAACCCCCCTGAAAGGCCAGAGGTACTCCCTGCCTGTCAGATATCCCCCAGATAACGCAGGTTAACATTCTAGTCACAACACCACTCTGTCTCTCCCCTTAGAACAACACCGATGAGGCATGGTAGGGGCTGAGTGTTCCCACTGTAATACAATATCTCTTATCTGGCTAGCTCAACATTCAGCAAGCTTTTCCCTCCGAATTTAGCTCTCTCATTTTATTCACCATAGTCTTAATAAAAGAAGAGCCATTGACTTGACTATCTAATGTTGACTGTCTAATGACTATCTCCTCAGGCTTCGGTCCTGATACCTAAAGTCTTTCTAAGGCCCAGTATACAGAGTTCTGTCTGTGTTATATAAGCTGTCTGTTTGTGTGGCCCTCTGGGCATAATAGAGACGAGGGATGGATGGTGTTACTCTTCTGTAGGCCAACTTTGTGAGATGTACCTTAATAATGATTTGGAGTGATTGGTGCTAAATCATCATTTCCACTTGGCCTCCTTCTCTCTCTCTCTCTTTCTTCTTTTGGAGGTAAGGAGGGAGGGGCGAAGGGAGGGAGAGCTTGCAGTGTGCCGCTACATGCACCCACTCCTTCGTTCTCCCCGGGGGCCTTTTAGCTAGCGCCGCCTAGGTTTGGCCCTCAACCCCACTCTGTAGGAGCTACGTAGTTTTCTCTCCCCATCTCTCGTTCTCTCTACAGTCTCATTTTCTCTTCCTCTTGCTCTCTCTCTTTTTATCTCACTTTCTCTGAGGTTTATCTCCATAGCACCCAGAAGAGGTTTACCGTTTCATGTAAGTCCCATAGTCAGATTTCTGGAGGAACCTAAGGGGTTTAATTTAATTTACATGAGGTCACTACTGCAGCAGCATGAATAAGATAATAAGTTGAGATGTTTTAGTATGTTAGCTGCTGAATACGTCTTACAAGAGGTTTGCTAAAGGAAAGGACTAAAGTAAGGAGATGTGTGTGTGTGGGGAAAGAGGAGAGTGTGCCCCCTGTCCAGTTGTGCCAGTGTGTATCCCAGCCCTACCTGTCACAATACTACCACTGCTGCCACTGACTGCACTCAACCAGCTGCAACAGAGAGAGGGGGTTATTGGTGTGGCGGAGCTCCTTCCTTTGTCTACACACAACCTCTGACCCCTAACTCTGATGGATGTCCTAACAATGTCCGGAGAGGCTCGTAGAGATGAATCACTACCTATACAGGTGCTGCCTAGAGCAACATTGGCCTGGTCCCAGATCTGTTTGTGCTGTACTGTCAACTCCTTGTGACCATAAGTGTTGGCTATACAGCACACACCGATCTTGGACCAGGCTTTAGTTTAGAATGAAGATAGACACATGACAGATTTGGATCTGTCTATTTGGAGATTGATGGTTTTGTTGACATTTCGTGTGATGTAAGTCATCCACTATTCATAGACCAGATTGTGTTTACATGTTTATGCGCGTGATGTGGTGGTATATTAGTCTTGGCACTGAAAGTAACTGATATTAGCAAAGCAACTCCCTGGTCATTCCTAAGACATTACAACCTTCTCTCTCCCCTCTTGTCCTCCCTTCCTTCTATAACTCTATAATCTCTCTCTCTCTCTCTCTCTCTCTTTCTGTCTTTCTCTCTCTCTCTCAGTGCATGCTGGGAGTTTGAGTGTTTGGTGTAGAGGGCTCTGCCCTATCTTCTTTTCTTGATTCTGTTCTTGGTCTTTCTTTCAATTTTATTTTCTATGGTGGAAGGTTAATGCACTATTTGTTTTAGTGGAATCCACAGGTTTTTTCAAAGTTAGGGTGGAAGAGGACAGAGTTAATTTCCTGGGGTTTGGAAGGTGTGGTGTGCGCGATGGCTTCTCAGCCTAGCGCGGAGGAGATGCTGTCGATACGGCATGGATTCAGGTGTGTTCCTGAGAATGGAGTTAAAGAGGGTTCTGCTCGCAGTCGGAAAACAGGTAGGAGCTGAATTTATACATTCCGCTTCCAGAATGAACAAAGCTGTGGTTGTGTTCATGAAAAGAGCAAATTTGGTTGGTAGGCTAATTGCTAGTGCAATATTTGTAAGGGGTGTGTTGGTGCCAATTCTGTCTCTTCCATTTCGACAAAGGTGGTTGTTGCAAATTTGCCTCTGTTTATTACGGATGATCAAATCAGGAAAGAGCTGAGTCGTTTTGGTAAGTCTGCTAGCGGTTTTCGTGTACTGTCAACAGGCTTTCAGGCAGATGCCATTAAGCACGTTGTTTCGTTCCGGAGGCAAGTGTTTATGTTTCAATGAGCAACAGTTAAATGTGCATTTTAAAGTGAGGCATGGGGAGGGGCTCTATGCAGAGTTTGCCAGCACAGATAGTCTATGGTGTTTTGAGTGTGGGGATTTGGGGCATAAGAGCTTTGCATGACAACATAAAGGCCGTAGACAAGGTGAGGGTACAAGCGCCAGTGGGGGATATCGAGGTCAACACGCAGGGGGCAATGAGATGCACACCGTGCACCACTCCCTAGCATTCTTCTTGCCAATGTCCAGTCTCTTGACAACAAGGTTGATGAAATCCGAGCAAGGGTAGCATTCCAGAGGGACATCAGAGACTGTAACGTTCTTTGCTTCACGGAAACGTGGCTCACTGGAGAGACACTATCCGAGGCGGTGCAGCAAACGGGTTTCTCCACGCATCGCGCAGACAGAAACAAACATCTTTCTGGTAAGAAGAGGGGCGGGGGCGTATGCCTTATGGCTAACGTGACATGGTGTGATGAAAGAAACATACAGGAACTCAAATCCTTCTGTTCACCTGATTTAGAATTCCTCACAATCAAATGTAGACCGCATTATCTACCAAGAGAATTCTCTTCGATTATAATCACAGCCGTATATATCCCCCCCCAAGCAGACACATCGATGGCTCTGAATGAACTTTATTTGACTCTTTGCAAACTGGAAACCATTTATCCGGAGGCTGCATTCATTGTAGCTGGGGATTTTAACAAGGCTAATCTGAAAACAAGACTCCCCAAATTTTATCAGCATATCGATTGCGCAACCAGGGGTGGAAAGACCTTGGATCATTGTTACTCTAACTTCCGCGACGCAAAGGCACCATGGAACCTTTGCCTGGTGCTGGGTGGGGGGGTTGATGTTTTTTTTTTTCTGACTCCTCTTCAATGGGTCCGGAGCGGACAACCAGTCAAGCAGAGGGGTCAAAGTACACATTGAGGGAACTGACAAGGTGCCTGAATGAGACCAAGGGGAAAAAAGTTATCCTTGAAGCCTTTTTTTCTGATCCGAGACAGTTTGTAATATCAGTACAACATGCTATGAAAAATTAGGGGCATGGTGTCCTCTCACCCAGGAAACGGTTTAGGTTGAGGAAGTGGGTCACAACAGTGCATAAAGGGTCTACTTTCAGACACTGTTTAGATGTATAGTTTATTTCTGGCACTGGGGCTTTTGAGCTTTGCTATTGGTCTCTTTCTTTGCTGTCTTTCTCCCACTTCTTATGGAGACTCTTCGGGTAGGCTCGCTCTATGTAAATGGTGCCAGAGATGTGGGAAAGAGGAGTGTGACGGGTGAATATGTAATATAAAAAAAGTGCAGTTGTTTCTGCAGGAGACACACAGTGATGTGGTGAATGAAGTTGATTGTGGGCTCTGGTGGAAAGGGGCAAGTATGTTGAGCCATGGGACACATTTTAGTGCATGGGTGGCAGGCTGAGTCCTTTTTTTTACTGGGTCTGTCTGTAAAACTTTGCTCAAAGGCGGTGGGTAGGCTGCTTGTTGTAAAAGCAGAAATTAACAACATGGGTTTTGTCTTTATAAATGTTTATGCGCCTAACACAGGGGGAGAGAGGGGGGATCTATTTGGGTGTCTTAGACAGGAACCCTCACAGGTAGCGCCTGAGGAGACGCTGGTGGTCGGCGGGGACTGGAACTGTACAATGGATTTTTACGAAAGACAGAAATGGGGAAGAGCCTCATTCAGTGTCAGTGGGAGTGTTAAGGGACATCATTAATCAGTTTGACCTAGTGGATGTTTGGAGAACTAAACATCCCGACACAAGACAGTATACATGGGTGAAGGTCTTTGGGGCTAGGGTGAGTGCAGACCGACTTCAACGTTTTTACTTGTCCAGGAATCAGAGCAATAGGCTGTTGGGCGCTACCATTAACCCTGTGAATTGTTTCGGATCACCACATAACCATGGCTCGGCTGTCTATTTCACCAGTGCCCAGGCAGGCCTCCTATTGGAAGTTTAATGTAAAGCTCTTACAAGATGCCACTTTTTGCTTAGGTTTCCAGACCTTTTGGGAAAGGTGGGGTCAGCGAAGAGAGGAGAATGAGTCTCTGAGTCAATGGTGGGATGTGGGGAAAGTCCAAATTCGGCTTTTCTGTCAACAGTATAAATCTCTCTCATCCTCAGAGGCTAGGAGAGTATCAAGGAGATGGATGCTCCCAGCTCCTTCTTCTTTGGTTTGGAAAGACAGAGCAGTGAAGCCAAGGGTATGCATTGTCTACGGCTGTCTGATGGGCAGGTGACCTCTGTGGTGGGAGAGATGCGGGAGCGAACTGTGGAGTTATATACTGAGTTGTATAGGGCAGAAATGTGTGATCCTATGTATGCTCAGGTCTTGTTCGCAGAACTCCCTAAAGCTCTCTCTGGCACAGAGGGATGAAATGGACATTCTTCTGTTGTCCTATGAACTGGCAGAGGCAGTAACTCAGATGTCCCCCGGTTGTGCACTGGGGTCGATGGACTCCCAGTGGAGTTTTCTAAAATAAATAATTCTGGGGAGATTTGCCGATGAGCTGCCGTCGTGCGGCTCTGACTCTCCTGCCCAAAAAGAGGACTTGTGTGAACTGGAGGCCCAGGGCATTGCTCTGTGTGGGCCACAAGATATTTGCCAACGTCCTCTCTAACAGACTGAAGTCCCAGCTGGACTCGATAGTACACAAGGACCAAACATATTGTGTACCGGGACGCTCAATTACGGACAACTTGTTCTTAATCAGGGACATGTTGGACTTGTCGAGAGGTTCTAATGTGAACTTTGGACTGGTCTCTTTAGATCAAGAGAAGGCTTTTGATAGAGTGGACCATGAGTATCTGTTTAATGTGATGTTTGGGTTTGGGAAGTTTTTTGACCTGTGTGAAGCTGTTGTATGCTGGGGCATCATGTATGGTCAAGGTGGGAAGTGGCTCAGCAGGCCAGTCTGGGTGAGACGGGGCATTAGACAAGGATGCCCTCTATCGGGGCAGTTATATACACTAGCCATTGAGCCTTTTATGGGCCTGCCAAGCAGGAGACTGCAGGGAGTGTGCTGGACAGGCATGGGTGTGGTGACAGTCATAGCAGTGTCAGCGTATGCAGATGACGTTTCTGTGATGGTCAGGGATGGGAAGGATATGAAGGCACTAGAGAGTAGTCTGAAGGTGTATGTGGGAGCTTCGTCAGGTTAACTGGGGCAAGAGTAAAGCTCTGTTATGTGGGGCATGGGGGAATAGGGCCCCTCCTCTGCTTCCAAGGGGTTTGCAGTGGGATTGTGAAGGGCTTAACATGTTGGGGGTGTACCTGGGCTTGGAGATGTGGGTCAGGAAGAACTGGGAGGGGCTGTCACAGGCAGTGGTTACAAGACTGGCCAGATGGAGGTGGCTCCTGTCCCAAGTGTCATATAGAGGGAGGGTGCTGATAATCAATAACCTGGTGGCATCTTCCCTGTGGCATAAACTGGCTGTCCTCAACTGCTCGCAGACCTGCAACGCAAGCTGGTCGGCTTTTTCTGGTCGGGCCATCACTGGCTGTGGGCAGCAGTGTTGTACATGACCGTCCACGAAGGAGGACAGGGCCTGGTGGAACTGGAGAGAAGGGTGGCTGCTTTCCGACTATAGGCGGCGCAGAGACTGCTGAACAATACTGATGTTGGCTGGAGGGAACCAGCATGTGGACTGCTGAGGTGAGCTGGCGGATTAGGGTTGGGATTTTTACTCTGCAGTGCTGAGGGCCTGGCAGTTGCTGAGGGCCTGGCAGCTGCCAAGGTCAACATGAGAAGGGGGTGTGGAGCCTGGGCTGTGGGTGTGGGAGGAGCCTATCTTCCACAACCCAGCCATTCTTTTGAGATCGGGTTCAGTCGGCCACCCTGCAGAGGCGACTGATGGTAGCGGGCTTACTAAGGCTGGGTGACCTGCGACTGCTGGAAAAGGAGGGGTGGAAACCCCTGGAAGTCCTGGCACAACAAACAGGAATGACTCTTAGGCTGCTGGAGAGATTCCTGGAGGAGGTCCAGGAGGCACTGTCTGAGCCGGTAAGGGGGGTGTTTGAGCGACCGAAGGGGGAGGGGCCACCAATGTTTCTGCCACGGCAGGTGACGGCAGAGACTGGGGACTGGCAAGGGGGTTTGGAGGACATGTTCAAATCTAACACTCCGAGCCTGGGGGAGTTTGAGGAGGTGGGAGGTAAAGCCCTCTACAACCTCTGCATCAAGGTGAGGAACATTAGGAGCCTACCAGGAGTGAAGGCACATCAGTGGCAGGGGGTATGTGGGGAGGAGAGTATGGTGGGTTTTAGATGGAGGGGGCTCTACAAGCCCCCAGCACCAAAGAGGTCAGGGGACCTCCAGTGGAGGGTTCCACATGGAGCCCTGGCCACAGCTGGTTGGCACGGGTTGAACCAGGAGTCGGGCTGGGGTGTCCTTTCTGTGTTATGAGAGAACACTGTGATTCATGTGTTTTCTGTGTGCACCAGGTTAATGCCATTAATGTCTCTGTTGGAATGTCTGTGTGAGAGGTTGGGGGTGGGTTTTACTGTTGGGATGTTTATAATGGGGTACAGGTATTCAAATAAGGAAAAGGCCAAATGTGTTTTGTTGAATTCTGTTTGCCCAGGCAAAGTTGGCTATTTGGATAACAAGGTGGGGGAATAGCAGACCCTTTACTATTATTTAATGGGATGGTCTCTGCGTGCCTTAGGTTAGAATTTGAGTTCTATAAAATAAAAAAGTGTGGAGATGTTTCAGGAGATGTGGTGTGTTGGGGGTCTGTCTGTACAGCTGGGGAAGATGTATTGGATATACGGTTATAGAAGTTGAGTTTTCTGTTTGTTATTGTGATATGTGGTGTTTTGTATCGTGTGGCAGAGGGAAAGGTGAGTATGGTACATGTATGCAGTACAGGATATATTTTGGTGTTTTATTTTAAGGGGGGGCGGTGGTGGGTGGTGAGGTTTTAATACAATTAGAATGTTTCAATAAAGAAACATTGTAATTGTATTAAAACCTGGTTTGGAGGCTATGTCTGTCCTTGGTGTCTATATAAACTGTTATTAGATTACAGGAACAGTCTGGGTCTCACACACACAGGCACATTGCTCTGAAACTCACAGACAAAACACCAGGCTATGCCTAGAATCCCCACAGCAGCCAAGGGAAGAAATAAAGCTCCCCATAACTTGCTGGTTGGGACCAAGCCTAGAGTATTTCAATCCTCGTATTTCATCGTTACAATATTACATTTGATTAACTGAAACAGAACCAAATATGTATAATGCATTCAGAAAGTATTCAGACCCCCTTTTCCACATTTTGTTACGTCACAGCCTCATTCTAAAATGTATTAAATTGTTTTTTTCCCCTCAACAATCTACACACAATAACCCATAATGACAAAGCAAAAACAAATGTAAATATTACATTTACATAATTATTCAGACCCTTTATTCAGTACTTTGTTGAAGCACCTTTGGAAGCGATTACAGCATGACGCAACAAGCTTGGCACACCTGTATTTGGGGAGTTTCTCCCATTCTTCTCTGCAGATCCTCTCAAGCTCTGTCAGGTTGGATGGGGAGCATCGCAGCACAGCTATTTTAAAGACTCCAGAGATGTTAGATTGGGTTCAAGTCCAGGCTCTGGCTGGGCCACTCAAGGACATTCAGAGACTTTCGCCCCAGTCTGAGGTCCTGAGTGCTCTGAAGCAGGTTTTCATCAATGATCTCTCTGTAGTTTGCTCCGTTCATCTTTCCCTCGATCCTGACTAGTCTCCCAGTCCCAGCCGCTATAAAACATCCCCACAGCATGATGCTGCCACCCCTATGCTTCATAATTGGGTTGGTCCCAGGTTTCCTCCAGATGTGACGCTTGGCATTCAGGCCAAAGAGTTCAATCTAGCTTTTATCAGACCAGAGAGTCCTTCAAGTGCCTTTTGGCAAACTCCAAGTGGGCTGGCGTGTGCCTTTTACTGAGGAGTGCCTTCCGTCTGACCACTCTACCATAAAGGCCTGATTGGTGGAGTGCTGCAGAGATGGTTGTCCTTCTGGTGGTTGTCCCATCTCCACAGAGGAACTCTGGCGCTCTGTCAGAGTGACCATCGGATTCTTGTTCACCTCCCAGACCAAGGCCCTTCTCCCCCGATTACTCAGTTTGGCCGGGCGGCCAGCTCTAGGAAGAGTCTTGGTGGTTCCAAACTTCTTCCATTTAAGAGTGATGGAGGCCACTATGTTGTTGGGGACCTTCAATGCTGCAGACATTTTTTGGTACCCTTCCCCAGATCTATGGCTCGAAACAGTCCTGTGTCGGAGGTCTACGGACAATTCCTTCGAACTCATGGCTTAGTTTTTGCTCTGACATGCACTGTCAACGGTGTGATCTTTATATAGACATGATTTCCAAATCATGTTCAATCAATTGAATTTACCACAGTTGTACTCCAGTCAAGCTGTAGAAACATCTCAAGAATGGAAACATGGTGCACCTAAGCTCAATTTCGAGTCTCATAGCAAAGAGTCTGAATACTTACAGTTGAAGTCAGAGGTTTACATACAGCTTAGCCAAATACATTTAAACTCAGTTTTTCACAATTCCTGACATTTAATCCTGGTAAAAATTCCCTGTCTTTGGTCAGTTAGGATCACCACTTTATTTTAAGAATGTGAAATGTCAGAATAATAGTAGAGAGAATTATTTATTTCAGCTTTTATTTCTTTCATCACATTCCCAGTGGGTCAGAAGTTTACATGCACTCAATTAGTATTTGTTAGCATTGGCTTTAAATTGTTTAACTTGGGTCGTTTCAGGTAGCCTTCCACAAGCTTCCCACAATAAGTTAGGTTAATTTTGTCCCATTCCTCCTGACAGAGCTGGTGTAACTGAGTCAGGTTTGTAGGCCTCCTTGCTCGCACAAGCTTTTTCAGTTCTGCCTACACATTTTCAATAGGATTGAGGTCAGGGCTTTGTGATGGCCACTCCAATACCTTGACTTTGTGGTCCTTAAGCCATTTTGCCACAACTTTGGAAGTATGCTTGGGGTCATTGTCCATTTGGAAGACACATTTGTGACCAAGCTTTAACTTCCTGACTGATGTCTTGAGATGTTTTTTCAATATATCCACGTAATTGTCCTGCCTCATGATGCCATCTATTTTGTGAAGTGCACCAGTCCCTCCTGTAGCAAAGCACCCCCACAACACGATGCTGCCACCCCTGTGCTTCACGGTTGGGATGGTGTTCTTCGACTTGCAAGTCTCCCCCTTTTTCCTCCAAACATAACAATGGCCATTATGGCCAAACAGTTCTATTTTTGTTTCATCAGACCAGAGGACATTTCTCCAAAAAGTACGATCTTTGTCCCCATGTGCAGTTTCAAACCGTAGTCTGGCTTTATTATGGCCGTTTTGGAGCAGTTGCTTCTTCCTTGCTGAGCGGCCTTTCAGGTTATGTCGATATAGGACTCGTTTTACTGTGGATATAGATACTTTTGTACCTGTTTCCTCCAGCATCTTCACAAGGTACTTTGCTGTTGTTCTGGGATTGATTTGCACTTTTTGCAAAAAGGAGGTTCATCTCTAGGAGACCGAATGCGTTTCCTTCCTGAGCGGTATGGCGACTGCGTGGTGTTTATACTTGCGTACTATTGTTTGTACAGATGAACGTGGTACCTTTCTGTCATTTGGAAATTGCTCCCAAGGATGAACCAGACTTGTGTAGGTCTACAATTTTTTCTGAGTCTTGGTTGATTTCTTTTGATTTTCCCATGATGTCAAGCAAAGAGGCACTGAGTTTGAAGGTACGTGTTGAAATACATCCACAGGTACACCTCCAATTGACTCAAATGATGTCAATTAGCCTATTAGAAGCTTCTAAAGACATGACATAATTTTCTGGAATTTTCCGAGCTGTTTAAAGGCACAGTCAACTTAGTGTATGTAATCTTTTGGCCCACTGGAATTGTGATACAGTGAATTATACGTGAAATAATCTGTCTGTAAACAATTGTTGGAAAAATTACTTAGTAGATATCCTAACTGACTTGCCAAAACTAGTTTGTTAACAAGACATTTGTGGAGTGGTTGAAAAACGAGTTTTAATGACTCTAAAATAAAGTATTTCTGCTAAAATCGCTAAAATCTTGTTTGCTATTGTGTGTAGATTGATTGAAAAAAATAATTGAACCCATTTTAGAATAAGGCTGTAACATAACAAAATGTGGAAAAAGTCAAGTGGTTTGAGTACTTCCCAAATGCAATATATCTAGTATACTTTGAAGAGAAGAGAAGAGATTAATTGTATTTATTTGTATATAGCTTTTTTTTCTTCTGATCCGGCATTTATATTGCGTTTCTTCTCCAGTTTCACATGTAATGTGGCCTAGCTAAGTCGGTTTGTTCAATACACTTCAACGCTCTAGAAAGCAAGGGCATCGACTGTCGTGGCCCAGGATAGATATCCTCTGATTCTCCTGTAGTAATTCCATTACTTTGGGCTTGACTCCACCCTAGGCTTCTCTGTTCTCCTACAACAGAAGAGACAGAGGGAGAAAGAGAAGAGAGGACTGTGATTCGTGAACAGCAATTTAGCTGAAACAACAGTCTGAACTGGGTAAGCTGTGTCTCTCTCCCTGTTCAATGAGCGGGAAAGGAATTTGATTCATGTTTAATCTTGCACACTCACTCACTCGGGTGGGTGGGTGGTGGGTGTGTGTTTCTGTCATTGGTGTGTGTCGAGGTGACTGAGATTGTTGGAGGCTAGACTCATAAACGTGTGGATGTGGTATAAGCTTAGTTCTGAAGGAGGACAGGAAAGGGGGAAGGATAGTAAAAGAGAGGAGTATCTGAGAAAGGGCGATCCAGGGACACTGCAGGAACACAGATTCCCTCAATCACCTCATACAGCTAGTTTTGATTTATCGATGCCATTCATTTATACCCTAATCCCCTTTGGTTAGTGTACAGGCAATTCATTATAAAGATAGGGGGATTTTCTTGGCGTCTTATCGTCTCTGGTATTTCAGCAACGCTCATTGGTTTCTCTGTGCGTGTCTGGTCTTTACATGTACAGAAGCCAGCCAGTGCTTTCAGCAGGGCTGTATCAGCATTTACCAACCCTTAGGGCCCAGTGGACCAGCAGAGAGGCTGGCTGGCTACTGCCCAGTGTTTGTGTGTGTGGGCTAGGAGTTTGAAGTGGAACTAGTGTACTACCAGGTGGATCTGCCACATCTCTCCTCTGTGTCCATCTCTGCAGCCTGACATCTGGGTGCCTGTTTAATGGTCATTTAAAATCTTGTGCCATTTTGCTAGGAAAATAATCCCAGAGTGTAGCTTTAAAGGGTCTCGACAGATGGTAAATTACAGGCCTAGGAGTAAAGGTGATCTATAGTCTGGTCCTGTCTGGTTAGGACAGCACTACCCTCAGGGCAGGCAGCGCTGGTATGGATTCCATGCAGTCTAGCTATGGATGGAGTGCCTAACAGAATATGCAGGCTAGGGATGTTTTATTACCACTACTTTTACACTTTCGACAGTGACGTTTTAATTTGTAATCAATTAAATTTGATCTATTCAATCAAATTCAATCAAATGGCCCTTCTTACATCAGCTGATGTCACAAAGTGCTGTACAGAAACCCAGCCTCAAACCCCAAACAGCAAGCAATGTAGGTGTAGAAGCACGGTGGCTAGGAAAAACTCCCTAGAAAGGCCAGAACCTTGGAAGAAACCTAGAGAGGAACCAGGCCATGACGGGTAGCCAGTCCTCTTCTGGCTGTGCCGGGTGGAGATTATAACAGTACATGGCCAAGATGTTCAAATGTTCATAGATGACCAGCAGGGTCAAATAATAATAATCACAGTGGTTGTCGAGGGTGCAATAGGTTAGCACCTCAGGAGTAGCCGATCATTCAGAGTATCTCTACCACTCCTGCTGTCTCTAGAGAGTTGAAAACTGCAGGTCTGGGACAGGTAACACGCCCGGTGAACAGGTCAGGGTTCCATAGCCGCAGGCAGAACAGTTGAAACTGGAGCAGCAGCACGACCAGGTGGACTGGGGACAGCAAGGAGTCATCAGGCCGGGTTGTCCTGAGGCATGGGCTCAGGGAGGGAGGGAGGGAGAGAGGGAGAGAGATCTTCAACCACCAACTTACCATCCTGAGACAAGGCCGAGTATAGACCACAAAGATCTCCCCCATGGCACAACCCAAGGGGGGGCGCCAACCCGGACAGGATGATCACGTCAGTCACTCAACCAATTCAAGTGATGCACCCCTCCTAGGGACGGCATAGAAGAGCTCCAGTAAGCCAGTGACTCGTTCCCTGTAATAGGGTTAGAGGCAGAGAATCCCAGTGGAGAGAGGGGAACCGGCCAGGCAGAGACAGCAAGGCCGCTGCTCCAGTGCCTTTCCGTTCACCTTCACACTCCTTGGCCAGACTAAACTCAATCATATGACCCACTGAAGAGATGAGTCTTCAGTAAAGACTTAAAGGTTGAGACCGAGTCTGCGTCTCTCACATTCCATAAAAATGGGAGAATAGGAGAAAGGAGAAAGCCCTGCCTTCAGCAGGAGAAAGCCCTGCCTTCAGCTGTTTGCTTAGAAATTCTAGGGACAGTAAGGAGGCCTGCGTCTTGTGACCGTAGCGTACGTGTAGTAATATGATGACATGTTTTGGTTCTAGTCAAGATTCTAGTAGCTGTGTTTAGCATTAACTGAACTTTATTTAGTGCTTTACCCGGGTAGCTGGAGAGTAGAGCATTGCAGAAGTCTAACCTAGAAGTGATGAAAGCATTCCTGTTCTGGAGCGGGTTTTGATTGGAAGTAAGTCCAGAGGTATGTTTGATTTCAAATCATTTCTGAGTGGATTTGAAGAGATTGATATTCCATATGGGTTAGGTATTACCTGTTGTCTTAGAAACTGGACCCCTGCGTAAAAGGGATTTATTCTGCCCACTTCAGAAAGTATTCACACCCCTTGACTTTTTCCACATTTTGTTGTGCTACAGCCTGAATTTAAAATGGTTTAGAGATTTTGTGTCTCTGGCCTACACACAACACCCCATAATGTCAAAGTATAATTTTTTTTTTTTAGAATTGTTTACAAATGAATAAAAAATGAAGGGCTGAAGTGTGTTGAGTCAATAAGTATTCAACCCTTTTGTTATGGAAAGTCTAAATAGGTTCAAGAGTAAAAATGTGCTTAACAAGTCACATAAGTTGCATGGACTCACTATGTGTGCAATGATAGTGTTAACATGATTTTAAAATAACTACTTCGTCTCTGTGCCCCACTAAGGCTGACCCCAATTAGACAACTGGTCGATTGATTGTTTTGTCTTAAGCTGTTGGTCGACCGAGATTGTTTTAGTCAAACAGTAACATATTTATATATTTGCGCCTATTTCAGTGAACTAATCCATTGTGGAGGCCTAGACTAAAGGCCTCTGAACTGGTTTTGATCTAGACTTTAAGCCATATGGAGGGTGTGACGCAATTGCACAGCCTTCAGAGGCATGCAGAGGCCAAATCGAGATCTCCACCCGCATCGCCGTGTGCCTCACAAATTTTATATAGCTCTGCATTTACATGATTGGTTGAAAGTAGGTGGGGGCGGTACATCCTGTAGAAAACACAGTCTCACTTCCTTGACAAAATCTCTGCACTGCTCCGTGAAGCGCAAGAAGTGTGAATGCCCTGACTTCTGCTGAGGCCGTATCACCGTAAACTCTGCATGGCCAATGCAGACGTCGGATTGACCATGTGCCCAGACGCACAATGCACTTCTCTTCTCTCCCGCCAATTTGTGCACGTTCATTGTTTCATTGTGTGAATTGTTTGCGTTTGATTGTTAGTGTATATCAATTTCCCATTACATATATCATCAGTACTACATTTAGCCTTAATTCCTATAATTTCTACCATGTTTGTTACTTTGGTTACGGTAATTTCTCTTAATGCATTCAATATTATTATTCCAGTCTTCCCGTTGTCGGAGTGGACACATTATTTGCAGAGTGCACAACCTATGTTACACTTGAGAGAAACGCGTTTTGGTTTATTTCATTCCATTTACGGGTTTTGTCAATTTAGTCATTGTCTCTTGTTTGGAGCCCTCCTGTCAATGTTGAATGAAGACGTGCATGTATAGAAGTAGGCCAATGGGCTATCGAGCCTGCGCGCAAATGTAGGCTAATAAATGTACCCATTTGGGGATCTGATAGTGTTTTTGATTGGCTTAACACACCACTACTCATGACCTGTGGAGCTTCTCAAAGGAATGTTTTCTTCACCTCAAACGGCAAGCAAACAAAGTCTGTTTTTACATCCATTGAGAATGACAATAGTTCCCCAATGTGTTTGAAACATCTTTCCAGCTCTCTCCCTTTCGAAAGGGAAAAATGTCCTGCTCTGATCCAATGGGAACGTCATAAAAGAGTCCTACCTGATAACTTCTTATCAGTGCTTGACTTGGACTGAAATAAGTTCTGGTACTCATTTATAGTGCTGGTACTGTTTATATGTAGGTGCAGGAGCTCCACAATACTTTAGAGCTAATACTCTATCAGAGGAACAGGAGCTCCACAGTACTTTAGAGCTAATACTCTATCAGAGGAACAGGAGCTCCACAGTACTTTAGAGCTAATACTCTATCAGAGGAACAGGAGCTCCACAGTACTTTAGAGCTAATACTCTATCAGAGGAACAGGAGCTCCACAGTACTTTAGAGCTAATACTCTATCAGAGGAACAGGAGCTCCACAGTACTTTAGAGCTAATACTCTATCAGAGGAACAGGAGCTCCACAGTACTTTAGAGCTAATACTCTATCAGAGGAACAGGAGCTCCACCGTACTTTAGAGCTAATACTCTATCAGAGGAACAGGAGCTCCACAGTACTTTAGAGCTAATACTCTATCAGAGGAACAGGAGCTCCACAATACTTTAGAGCTAATACTCTATCAGAGGAACAGGAGCTCCACAGTACTTTAGAGCTAATACTCTATCAGAGGAACAGGAGCTCCACAGTACTTTAGAGCTAATACTCTATCAGAGGAACAGGAGCTCCACAGTACTTTAGAGCTAATACTCTATCAGAGGAACAGGAACTCCACAGTACTTTAGAGTTAATACTCTATCAGAGGAACAGGAGCTCCACAGTACTTTAGAGCTAATACTCTATCAGAGGAACAGGAGCTCCACAATACTTTAGAGCTAATACTCTATCAGAGGAACAGGAGCTCCACAGTACTTTAGAGCTAATACTCTATCAGAGGAACAGGAGCTCCACAGTACTTTAGAGCTAATACTCTATCAGAGGAACAGGAGCTCCACAGTACTTTAGAGCTAATACTCTATCAGAGGAACAGGAGCTCCACAGTACTTTAGAGCTAATACTCTATCAGAGGAACAGGAGCTCCACAGTACTTTAGAGCTAATACTCTATCAGAGGAACAGGAGCTCCACAGTGCTTTAGAGCTAATACTCTATCAGAGGAACAGGAGCTCCACAGTACTTTAGAGTTAATACTCTATCAGAGGAACAGGAGCTCCACAGTACTTTAGAGCTAATACTCTATCAGAGGAACAGGAGCTCCACAGTACTTTAGAGCTAATACTCTATCAGAGGAACAGGAGCTCTAGCAGTAGTAAATGTGAGGTGCTGGTGAGCTCCAACCCAAGTCAGCACTGCTTCTTATCCCTTGTGCAAATAGCCCAGAGCTGTGTCTGTCCCGAGTTCACTGGCGCGGGAAACTGATGGCCCAGAATATTTTGTTCCATGTTGCAAGTTTGCTAGCGCAAGCTTCACCGGACACAAGTTAATAGTTGATACAATGTTTCAAGTTTGTTGCAGACCGGTCATGTGGAGACAATGGGATTTATAGGACATTTATTTTTTATCAGGATATTTTCTACCTGCAGGCTGCAATGTTTTAATTTGTTGGCTTTATGTAGACTATTTTATATAGTTGGCAAGGTTAGGTTTGTATCATTTTCATTTAGATTTGGATAGAATTTTGATTAACCACATGACAATGATGTCAAATTTAAATGAAACTTTCATGAAATGTGCATATGAAAATCATAACTGGCACGCAGATCGGTAGAAATGGTCATTCCACATGAGAGAAGTTGCAGTTGCATGAGTGGGAGGAGAATAGTTGGGTCAGGTTAAGTTTAAAAAATAATCTAGATCTCTGGTGCCCTCTTTAGGCATTTGGCTTATTTCATCAAACTGTAAGCGTAAAGCATCAGACAAGCTCAATGCATATAGTTGATTTTATTAAAACACGTAGAGTGTGTCTATATTATGGGTGTGTCTATTGAGCATGGTGAAGTTATTAATTACACTTTGGAAGGTGTATCAATAAACCAGGTCACTACAAAGATACAGCCCTTTCTAACTCAGTTGCCAGAGAGGAAGAAAACTGCTCAGGGATTTCACCAACACATCACTGAGTACCACTCTTCATATTTTCAACCATGGTGGTGGCTGCGTCATGCTATGGGTAGGCTTGTCATCGGCAAGGACTAGGGAGTTTTTTAGGATAAAAAGAGACGCAATAGAGCTAAGCACAGGCAAAATCCTAGAGGAAAACCTAGTTCAGTCTGCTTTCTAACACACTGGGATACAAATTCACCTTTCAGCAGGTCAATAACCTAAAACACAAGGCCAAATATACACTGGACTTGTTTACCAAGATGACATTGAATGTTCCTAAGTAGCCTTATTAATCTATGGCAAGACTTGAAAATAGCTGTCTAGCAATGATCAACAACCAACTTGACAGAGCTTGAAGAATAAAACATTTTTTTTTGCAAATATTGTACAAGCCACGTGTGCAAAGCTCTTAAGAGACTTACCCAGAAGGACTTACAGCTGTAATCATTGCCAAAGGTATTGTGTGAATACTTATGTAAATTAGATATTTCTGTATTTCATTTTTCATTTTCATTTCCATTTGTTATTATGGGGTATTGTGTGTACAGTCGTGGCCAAAAGTGTTGAGAATGACACAAATATTAATTTCCACAAAGTCTGCTGCTTCAGTGTCTTTAGATATTTTTGTCAGATGTTACTATGGAATATTGAAGTATAATTACAAGCATTTCATAAGTGTCAAAGGCTTTTATTGACAATTACATGACGTTGATGTAAAGAGTCTATAATTGCATTGTTGACCCTTCTTTTTCAAGACCTCTGTAATCTGCCCTGGCATGCTGTCAATTAACTTCTGGGCCACATCCTGACTGAAAGCAGCCCATTTTTGCATAATCAACGCTTGGAGTTTGTCAGAATTTGTGGGTTTTTGTTTGTCCACCCGCCTCTTGAGGATTGACCACAAGTTCTCATTGGGATTAAGTTCTGGGGAGTTTCCTGGCCATGGACCCAAAATATCAATGTTTTGTTCTCTGAGCCACTTAGTTATCACTTTTGCCTTATGGCAAGGTGCTCCATCATGCTGGAAAAGGCATTGTTCGTTACCAAACTGTTCCTGGATGGTTGGGAGAAGTTGCTCTCGGAGGATGTCTGTTATTCTAACTCAATCAGCATGACAGAGTGATCTCGTCAACACTCACACCTGTGTTAACGAGAGAATCACTGACATGATGTCAGCTGGCCCTTTTGTGGCAGGGCTGAAATGCAGTGGAAGTGTTTTTGGGGGATTCAGTTCATTTGCATGGCAAAGAGGGACTTTGCAATTAATTGCAATTCCTCTGATCACTCTTCATAACATTCTGGAGTATATGCAAATTGCCATCATACAAACTGAGGCAGCAGACTTTGTGAAAATGTATATCTGTGTCATTCTCAAAACTTTTGGCCACGACTGTAGGTGGGGGAGAAAATCTAAATTAAAAATATATTTAATCAATTTTGAATTCAGGCTGTAACACAACAAAATGTGGAAAAAGTCATGGAGCATGAATACTTTCTGAAGGCACTGTACCATCCCCTCTTACTGCCATAAACCGTCTTGTACATTCACGTCAAGGTCTTTTGTCTAATACAGGAAATCCTTGTCAGCATGGGAGTGATTTCTATAGGTGTGTTCTATAGGTGTGCTAAGGGTGTGTTACAGATGAGAAATGATATAATCCTTGTAGGCTGGTCCCCTCTTCTCTCCTGCTCTAAGCTCTCGCTCTCTCGCTGTCTTTCTCTCTCCAGCAGGTCTGTCAACGTTTACACAAGGATTATAGTGAGGTTGTTTGCTAGCCAACACTTCTGCTCTGAGCACAGTGGTAGAGAGAGGTAGACAGAGGGGTAAGGGGGGGGGGGGGGGGGGGGGGGGGGGGGTGCTTGTTCTATTGATACATAGCTCTCTGACAGGTGTCCCTTCCCCTCTCTCACCTGTGGTGAGGAGGGTTAAGGTGGAGGTCTGGAACCTCCTGCTCTCTCTATCACCCGAGCACTTCCCCTCTGACACGATGGACACACATGCACACACACACACACACACACACACACACACACACACACACACACACACACACACACACAGTCACATCCCTCTGACAGGGCCAACATGCTGCAGGACACTCAGCTCTAGCCGGACTGGAGGGGACATATTTGAGTGTAACACGACACACCTGCCACTCTGTCTCCTCTCCCCACTCTCTTACCAAACAATAGAGGTCTTTGTCCTTCACACCAAGGGGCTGGAAAAGCATCTTGTTCAGCCAACGGCACAACACTGTGACATTACATGTGTCGGCTCTACAGTGACCAACTACAGGAATGTTAAGAGAGGGGGGTGGAACTTGAAGCTGTTGTGCTCCGTCTTAGCAGGGCACAAGGCGAGACCCAGATGTAGACACAGGAGGCAGATGGTTGGAGTCTTAAAATGTTTATTCATCCAAAAGGGGTAGGCAAGAGAATGGTCGTGGACAGGCAAAAGATCAAAACCAGTTCAGAGGCCAATAGCTACCGAAGGGCAGGCGTATTAAAGGTCAGGGCAGGTAGGATGATCAGGCTGGCGGGAAAGTAGTCCAGAGTGAGGCAGGGGTCAGAACCGGGAAGACTGGCAAAAGAGAATAGAAAAGGAGCACAGGGAAAAACACACTGGTTGACTTGACTAAACATACAAGACGAACTGGCAGAGAGAGACAGGAAACACAGGGATAAATACACTGTGGAAAATTTTCGACAATAATACAGGTGAAACAGATCAGGGCGTGACAAGGGCAATGAGTGACGGGGTCTGGATGTGTTGTGTGTATGTGTCTGTTTGTGTGTGTGCATGCGTGCGGGTGTGTGTTTGTGCGTGTGGTGTGTGTGCTGCATGCGTGTATTAATTTGTTTGTGTTTGCGTTAGACTAAAAAAAATTGTTCTGTTCTTTCGACCAATCGATTGGTCAAAATGTTTAAACATATTTTTGCATACATAGGCAGACACACTTTTTTTGAATAAAACCAACTACGTATGCACTTAGCTTGTCTTATGCTTTCATTAAGCACACTGTTTGATTAAATAATTAAGACCCAAATGGCTCAAGAAAGAGCCCGATGGTCACACTGTGTAAAAACAAATGACAGCGAGTGCCTGTGTGACTGGCGCACGTTGTATCGCTCTCCTCCCTACTGCAGCGAAAAGGCACCACAGCACAGCAAGTGTTTATTGCGCTGTCCGTGCTGAACCTGCAACATCATTTCAGACATTTAGTTAATTACTTGTTTCTGATTTGAAAAGTTCCGTTACTGAAATCCATTATTGGTTTAGTAAAAACATTCCCTATTCCTACAACCTATTCCTTTTGGGGCGGTAGCCTGGTGGGTAGAGCGTTGGGCCAGTAACCGAAACATTGCTGCATCGAATCCCCGAGCTGACAAGGTAAAAATCTGTCGTTCTGCTCCTGAACAAGGCAGTTAACTCACTGTTCCCCGGTAGGCCGTCATTGTAAATAAGAATTTGTTCTTAACTGACTTGCCTAGTTAAATAAAGGTACAAAAAAACAACAACCTTGCTCTCTTTACGTGAAACATGCTAGCATCGCATGCATGTGACCAATAGGGCCTGACCTATAGCTTATCATAATCACATCAATAAATTGATTATAACAAAGTCCGAAGACCATAACACGTGACAGCAAAATAGATGCAGAGGACGGGAAAAATAAACTTGAAACGCTGAATGTTTACTGGTTGCTCAGGAGGGAAAGAGGAGGGAAAGTCAGATCTGTGAAGACATTTGACTTAGTTGTGGGAACTCCTGGAGATCAAGAAGAAGGAGGGTATAGGAGCAAGCGTTGCGTGATTCTGACCATTTGGAACGGTATGAACAACACAAAAAAAATGTGTGCCAGAGAGTCTGTTCTAACAAAGAAAAATAAATAATATATAAAGCATTTAGTACAGCAGACTGAAAACAGTTGCATGCATTCGTGAATTATTGTTTAGGCTAATTATTCAAAGCTCCCTTTTTTATTTAATTTTAAATCTAAAATGCTTGATTGCATTTCAAAGCATTAATATCTCGTATGCTGTGTGGTGGCATGAACGAATGAATGATTGATTGATACAGTAGCCTATATATTGAAATATAGGCCTAAGTAAGTTAAACTATTAGGGTGCGTCCTGTCTCTTATTTAGGTCTGGCCACAGCACCTCATCAACATCGCAAGCTATGTTCTCTCTGGCTAAACAGCGGGGGAAGTAGCTTCTGGAGTGGCGTATCCAGCCCTGGCATGCCCCCTCTTCAATGTCACCACAGGCCTCCTCCTTGTCCTCGTCCCCCTCTTACGCTCACTCCTCTTCCTCTAACCCTCTCTCCAAAATTGGCCTCCATTGTTGTCCAAAACAAAAAACCCAACCTGAAGCCTATTTATAGTGCTAAAGCTCTGATTTCTAAGTGAAGAAATTAGTTATAAGTGTTTTCACACGTGAGCACTGGGTGTAGGTAGTCGGTAAATGAGTGTGGCATTTGGAATGGCAGTTTTCCAAACGAAACACAAGACCTGTTAGTTTTGAATGATGTGTCTAAAGTAGAGAACTGTGTTTTGCAAAAAGTGTTTTACAATTGCAAACTGATTGTAAAGTAGATAATGTGCTTGCAGTTTTGCAGACTTGGTCTGAAGATTAGGTACATGAGTTAATGGTTTCACTGGGCGTGCCTCAATTACCACTTTTAGTGTGTAAGAGATTGTAAAAAACTGTAAACAAACACTCAAACAGGCAACAGAAGCACGTGCTGTCTTATTTCTGTAGATATACAGTACCAGTCAAAAGTCAAGCAGTAACATCTACACAACCGGTCCAAAGTTTTAGAACACCTACTCTTCAAGGGTTTCTCTTTATTTTTACTATTTTCTAACATTGTAGAATAACAGTGAAGACATTTAAACTATGAAATAACACATATGGATTCATGTAGTAACCAAAAAAGTGTTAAACAAATCAAGTGTTATTAAGACATGAAGATCAGTCAATACTGAACATTTCAAGAACTTTTAAAGTGCAGTCGCAAAAACCATCAAGTGCTATGATAAACTGGCTCTCATGAGGATCCCCATAGGAAAGGAAGACCCAGAGTTACATCTGCTGCAGAGGATAAGTTCATTAGAATACCAGCCTCAGACATTGCAGCCCAAATAAATGCTTCATAGAGTTCAAGTAACAGACACATCTCAACATCAACTGCTCAGAGGAGACAATGTGAATCAGGCCTTCATGGTCGAATTTCTGCAACGAAACTATGACTAAATGACACCGATAAGATGAAGAGACTTGCTTGGGCCAAGAAACACGAGCAATGGACATTAGACCGGTGGAAATGTGTCCTTTGGTCTGGAGTCCAAATTAAAGATTTTTGGTTCCAACCACCATGTATTTGTGAGACGCAGAGTAGATGAACAGATAATCTCTGCATGTGTGGTTCCCATCGTGAAGCATGGAGGAAGAGGTGTGATGGTGTGGGGGTGCTTTGCTGATGACTCTGTCTGTGATTTATTTAGAATTCAAGGCACACTTAACCAGCATGGCTACCACAGCAATATGCAGCGATACGCCATCCCATCTGGTTTTGACTTAGTGGGACTATCATTTGTTTGTTAACAGGACAATGATCCAACACACCTCCAGGCTGTGTAAGGGGTATTTTACCAAGAAGGAGAGCGATGGAGTGTTGCATCAGATGACCTGGCCTCCACAATCCCCCGACCTCAACCAAATTGAGATGGTTTGGGATGAGTCGGACCGCAGAGTGAAGGAAAAGCAGCCAACAAGTGCTCAGCATATGTGGGAACTCCTTAAAGACTGTGGAATCATTCCAGGTGAAGCTGGTTGAGAGAATGCCAAGAGTGTGCAACGCTGTCATCGAGGCAGGGTGGCTATTTTGAAGAATCTCAAATATAAAATATATTTTGATTTGTTTAACACTTTATTTTCGTTACTACGTGATTCCATATGTGTTATTTCATAGTTTGATGTCTTCACTATTATTCTACAATGTAGAAAATAGTAAAAAATAAAGAAAACCCCTTGAATGAGTAGGTGTTCTAAAACTGATGACTGGTACTGTAGTAGGTGTGTCATACCTTTGACTGGTACTGTACAGTACCAAAAGTTTGGACACACCTACTCATTCCGAGGTGTTTCTTGCACGTGTGCGTGTGTTCGTTCCTGCGCGCTTGTGTGTACCCTCTGCGGGGCAAAATCCCTCTCTCCAAAGTTAGACACTCGTATGCTTTCCTGTTTGCCTGCCTGTTGATCCTATTCAACGTCACTGAGGATGGAATGGCCCTAGCTGTACCTCCTGTAGCACTGCATATATCAGCACCCAATCCTCTCCATATACACATTTTTCTGTGATGTACAATGGACACACATGGAATTGCGTGCGTGATGTGTCTGAATGGTAGCACGACAGGTATTAAGGGGGCCCTTTGGAGAACGCCTGTCAGTCTAGCTAATCCTGGTCCTTAAAGGTAATGGTTAGAGGAGTGTTTAAATCAACTTGTTGGTGCATGGCCTTCACTCAGAGAGAGAAATGAAACCCCAAAACCAGTCACTCACATCTCTAATAATGGGATTATACCATTTATAAAAACTCTCCCAAATGCTCCGTACCTTTTTTTCTATGGAATGAACTGGTCCATGGCCCATAGAATAAATCATATCCCTGTCACTCATGTCTGTAGCCCCCCCCCCCCCCATATCCCCCTCCCCTTAACACACAATCATCTGGGTATTATTTTACCATCCATCTGATGTCTGACAGCCCTTCCTAATGTCAGAACAGAGCAATAACAATGTTCCCTGGCAGAACACACGTCACCCCTATAGCTCTTATGTCTTATGTTTTATTAAACCCCTCCGGGCTAATGTCTGAAAGCGAGAGAGGAGCGGACAGGAGAACACAGCTGGATTGAGTTTGTCCTCTCTATTGTAAAGGTGTCAGGCTACCTCCGTGTTACCTTACACAACATGATGGAGGTATTCAGTTCATGACCCCTTCCTACTGTGTGTGTATGTGTGTGTGTGTGTTAATGTCAAGTTTCAGTTCGCCCAAAGATTCTCCCCACCTTAACACTGCATAGTTAAAACATTCCACTCGCCTCCCTAGCGTCTTCAATTCAATTTAGTGTAAAGTTGTGCGCGTGGGTGGGTGGAACCTGCCCCATTTTGGGATTAGACCTACAATGGGATCCTCTGTTGGTTTCAGATCCATCTGCTAAGTCGGGTTGGGAATTGCCAGCGACCTCACGATACTAAATTATCCCGATACTTAAGGTCCCAATACGATATGTATTGTGATTCTATATTCTGTGATTGTATTGCTTTTTGATGTTCCAAATCTATTGCTCACTATATGTCTGCTGCAGAGAGAGGAGAGGACATGAGAAAATGTTCTGATCAGTCATGGAAATAATTGCTCAAAGCACGTTCGCTCAGTATTTACAAAGAAGATGAAAAATACCGGCGTTTTGGCGCAAGTACAGTTAAATAGTGCAAGATAACGCTATCTAGAAAAAACAATCTTCTTTTTGAATACTTGTAGGTGAAGTATAGATATAATATTGCGATATGTAACTGTATAGATGTTTTCCCCCATTATCACTAGTGGTAAATTATATACCTGCCGTTATTCTCTCCTCTCCCTGGAACACTACTGACCCAGTCTCAAACCTTTTATCCAAAGTCCCCTCAAGATCAACTAGTTTCAAGGGTTTGGACATGCAGCTTTGCAGTGTGTGTGTGTGTGTGTGTGTGTGTGTGTGTGTGTGTGTGTGTGTGTGTGTGTGTGTGTGTGTGTGTGTGTGTGTGTGTGTGTGTGTGTGTGCATTTTGGGGTGTGTGTCAGTGGAGTATGAGAAATACAGAAAAAAGCTCTGATGTATCTGCCTCTCTTGTTAGAGGGAGGATAGGTACTGAAGAGATAGGAAGGGAGAGTCACGGGGGAAGGGAGGGCGTTTATCAGGGTTAGTTGGCAGGACCAGGCTAGCTAACGGCAGAATGCCAGCCAGAGGACTGCCTTCAACCCTCAGTGCAACCGTGCAGGCCGCTGGCCAACTGTACTCACTCGCAGAGTGATTCACTGATAACAGGCAGACACCTAGCCTACTCCACTGATACAGCCTCTCACTGTCTCACCATAGACATTCACACCACTCATAGATTGCCATCCAGTAGTGTTCCCAGCAGCCAAACGTCCACTGAGATCCATTGAATGGACCTTAGTCTATTGTCACTGCTGTCACGGTTACCCTTGAAAGCCTGTTCATTTTCAAAGACAAACTTTTCTGTCGTGGTGAGATGAGACGGTGTGTGTCCGTATTAATGCACTTGTTGATTCATTGATCTATTGATTTGGTGTGGATTTATGATCCCTGTCAGCTGGGTTTGTCTCTGGACTGAGGTAGGGAGGTCACCGATTCCAGGATGACCCTACTACTGATGGGGATTTTACCTTTGACCCTAGAAGTCAACTAGACCAGAGCCTGGCCTACTGGACAATGGCAGGAGAGTCTTATAAGCATGGACATCAGCTGCTGTAACGCACGCACGCACTCACGCACGCACTCACGCACGCACGCTACTTGTCTATCGTCCTTCTGTTTAACTATTAGAATCCAAAGTGAATGTCCAAGTCCGGGTTTTTTTTCAGAGCAGTTCCCACCACCCAGTTCTCGATAGGAACATTGATCCTGTCCTGTTGTCTGTGGAGTGTTATCTCTCTGTTGTCTAGCTGTCTCCGTCAGGCCTAATGTTTCTCCCTTTGCCAACACAACTGTGTGAACGTTTCACTGTGTGGCCTTGAGATTCCGCAGACGGAAAAGGAGGGTCCTCGTCTCTTAACTGTATCATCTTAATTATCTTAGCGAACGAGGCCTATATCCCGGCAGTCGCAAACAGGGATTCCTCTGCAATCTCAATCCTCTCTTCTTGCAGTAAAATAGTGGGACTTTTGAAACGGATCCTCTGATAATGTAGACCCAAGGTAAATACATTGACAATGGAGCTAGGGGAAGGGGTTGTTTTTTGTCAAAGCCCCAGTAGTCCCAGCCATTAGCCTACGCTGTTAGACCGTGTTATTATTCACACACATTGTAACGGCCGGCAGGACAATGCGAGTGAATGGAGCCTAATTACCCTCTGTAATGAAATGTCACATTTTCGCTTCCGGGTCCTGAATAGATGTGGTCTTGCTAGGCCCCAGTTAAGTGGGTCTCCGTAAGGGTCTAGGGTCTAAGCCTTTTTTCCGCTCAGGCTGTTCCCCACTCTGGGCTCAGGGTATGAGGCAGGGCATGAGTCATGGGCTGGTCTACGGGCAGGCAAGTAGCCTAGCGTTTAAGAGCGCTAGGCCAGTAACCCGAAAGATTGACTGTTGGAATCCCCGAACCCCGACTCGGAGAAGTCGCCCTGAATAAGATTGCCTGCTAAATGGCTAAACTGTAACGTCTAGAGCAAGTCTGTTTCCACCTGGCTGTGCCCCTCTCTGGGTATGGAGCTGGGCCCTGCAGGGGTCCTGAGCTCGGTCCTGGGTCCCGCTCCCAAGTTGGGGGATGTGAGGAATGAGATACGTCCACTCGGGTGATGACAGTTGCCATACCGGGATGCCTCACATACTCACTGACCCCCTTATCCTCATCTATCACCACACACACACAGGCTTGGGCAGGATGGCTTTCACACACGTATCACCACAATATTTCCAGCCTATTCATTTTCACTCAATGAAATAGTATGGTATTAATAAGCTAGTAAGCTTTTGCTGTCCTATAATACTGTAGTAGTGTGTAATGATATTAGGTAAACAAGTCTGCAATAGAGTGCACTGTCCTGAGCTGAGACTGAGCTGCAGTCGGACGGCGCTAGCGCTCATGTGGAGCCAGAAGTTCTGACCAGTCACTGGGGAGTCTGTCCTGTCGCAATGTACATACAGTTCAGTTGTGTGGCAGACGAGACGAGACGACTGCGGTATCTCTCTCTGTCCCCCAAGCGTTCCTCCCGTAGCCATTCCACAGCCCTGTTGAGTGAATGTTTGCTCAGTAAAGGTGTGTTGTAGCTGTTGGGAGTGCCTGGCTGTGTCTTTAGCCTTTTAACTGAGAAACACACCACACACAGGGTGAACTTCGTCACTTCCTTTAACTGGCCTGTTGCCACACAGCCTAGAAACTGTTACATATACACCTTTCTTTCGTAAGTCAACAACGTGTGTGTGTGGTGTGTGTGAGAGGGTTAGGACCTTATGTACCTGCTGCGATCTGGTGTGAGTAAAAACAGCATGGATATGCTTGTTTAGCGAGTGCTATACTGTGGACAGACATAGTTCCCATTGGGTTGCAGGTTTAATTGGGTGTTGTGGTTATGTCTTCAGGGGGAACAGAGGTTGGTATGAACATATCTCATGGTACTGAAGCAGGAAAGCACGGCTGGGACTGGTAGTGTAAATGCTCTAGTATTGTAGTGATGACAGTACAGCGTGGGCCTGCATTACACTGACATAGGCCTACATTTATACAGCTGGGAAGTGGAGCTATTGACTAGATTCCACTCTCTCTCTCGCTCTCCCTTTCTCTCTCTCTCTCTCTCTCTCTCTCTCGCTCTCTCTCTCTCTCTCTCTTTAATTTCTTCCTCTCTTCTTCTCTCCCTTATTCCCAAAGCCTTTGCAGGATTTTTTGGTGCCCACTGGGTTATCTCTATAGCAACCAGAAGCCTCTCTTAGGGTCATTTTGGGGTGGAGTGGGGCTCCTGCCCGGGGTCTATTGTGGCTGTGGCCAGTGAAAGAGCCTCGCGCTGGGTGTATCACAGTGTAGTGCCCCCCTGCTGGTCTGTGTGACTGGAGGACAGTAGGGGGGGGCTGTCTCTGTCTCACTAGCACTGTGTCAAAGTCACTAGATGGGCCAGAGATAGTCAGCTGCTCTTGAGTCTGGACTCTTGAAGGACAATGTTGACTGGAAAATGATTAGAAATATATTGAAAAGCAATGGGCATATCAGCCGGCATCACAAGAGCCCGGAAGCAGCACTTGGGTCCCTCTCACACAGACACACGGTAGTGCCCTCCCCTGCCATAGGGCCAGACAGGAGAGCCAACTGGACACACGGTACATGCATAGGGAATAGAGGTAGGCTAGGGTGAGCATGGGGTACATGCATAGGGAATAGAGGTAGGCTAGGGTGAGCATGGGGTACATGCATAGGGAATAGAGGTAGGCTAGGGTGAGTATGGGGTACATGCATAGGGAATAGAGGTAGGCTAGGGTGAGCATGGGGTACATGCATAGGGAATAGAGGTAGGCTAGGGTGAGCATGGGGTACATGCATAGGGAATAGAGGTAGGCTAGGGTGCGCATGGGGTACATGCATAGGGAATAGAGGTAGGCTAGGGTGAGCATGGGGTACATGCATAGGGAATAGAGGTAGGCTAGGGTGAGCATGGGGTACATGCATAGGGAATAGAGGTAGGCTAGGGTGAGCATGGGGTACATGCATAGGGAATAGAGGTAGGCTAGGGTGAGCATGGGGTACATGCATAGGGAATAGAGGTAGGCTAGGGTGAGCATGGGGTACATGCATAGGGAATAGAGGTAGGCTAGGGTGAGCATGGGGTACATGCATAGGGAATAGAGGTAGGCTAGGGTGAGCATGGGGTACATGCATAGGGAATAGAGGTAGGCTAGGGTGAGCATGGGGTACATGCATAGGAATAGAGGTAGGCTAGGGCTAGCATGGGGTACATGCATGGGGTACATGCATAGGGAATAGAGGTAAGCTAGGGTGAGCATGGGGTATATTGCCAGCTGAGGATG